>NC_079899.1:12424268-12724268 GCF_024868665.1 Triplophysa rosa
TAGGTAGCTAATGGACACACCATTTTTAAGCCTCTGGAGCACATCTATGAGCCTTAATGCACGTCATTGTGAAGGGCTTGACTCTCATACACTCTACTGTTGGTAAAGCTATAAACTCCTTACTTAGGCTTATAATAACCCTTAATAGGCTTTGCCATTATTTACCTATGAGGGTCCATTAAAAAGTTACACATGTATTGTCATTTTGAGCATAATAACCATGTTACAAAGCTGTAATAAACAGGTAATTGCCAAACTGAGTCACACACACTTTTGGAACGGCTCCCATAGGTAGCTAATGGACACACATTTTAAAGCTTCTGCAGCACATCTGTGACCTTAAATGGACGTCATTTAAACAGTAGAGTGCCTCTTATACACTCTATTGTTGGATTAAGCAATATATCTCATTGCCAAGGTTAAATAATCACCCTTAATAGGCTTTGTCCATTATTTACCTATGAAGGTCCATTAGATAAGTTACGAATGTACATGCCACACGTAACACTTTTGGCACGGCTCCCATAGGTAGCTAATGGACACACCATTTTTAAGCCTCTGGAGCACATCTACGAGCCTTAATGCACGTCATTGGAAGGGCTGTGTCTCTCATACACTCTACTGTTGGTTAAAGCTATATATCTCCCTACTTAGGCTTATAATGACCCTTAATAGGCTTTGTAGACGAAAGGTGGTCACAACAGACGCCTCCAAAACGGGTTGGGGGACTCTGTGCGATGGCACACCGGCCTTCGGCCACTGGTCGATTCAGGAAAAGGGCCTGCACATCAACTGCCTAGATATGCAGGCAGTATGGCTGGCTCTTCGCCACTTCCTGCCGGTCTTACGGGACCGCCACGTCTTAGTCCGATCAGACAGCATGACAGTGGTGTCCTACATAAATCACCAGGGAGGCCTCTCCTCAAGACGCCTTTTCTCCCTGGTACTTTGCCTCTTGGAATGGGCTCAGTGCAATCTGCGCTGGCAACTCATGTGCCAGGCAGACTGAACCAGGGAGCAGATATGCTATCTCGGAGCAACGTCCCTTCAGAGGAATGGACGCTCCACCCCAAGTCGGTTCAGAAAATTTGGGAAGTCTTCGGCAAGGCAGAAATCGACCTTTTTGCCTCAAAAGACAACACTCATTCCCCAACCTATTTTTCGAAGGACAGGGATGCCTTGGCCCACAACTGGCCCAACCGGCTCCTCTATGCCTTCCCCCCGATCGCTCTCATACCACAGATGATCAGGAGGATCAGAGAACAGGCGCACAAGGTGCTGTTCGTAGCCCCACTCTGGAAGAACCAGCCCTGGGTTGCGCAACTGTCTCAGCTGCTCGTAGCAGCCCCGTGGCCTATTCCCCTGAGACGGGACCTCCTCTCTCAGGCAGGCAACACGATTTGGCACCCCCAGCCAGAGCTGTGGGCTCTGCACCTTTGGCCTCTCGACGGGAGCCTACGGTCCTCCCCGAGAGTGTCATGAACACAATATCACAGGCTAGAGCTCCGTCTACTAGACGACTCTATAACCTCAAGTGGTCTGTCTTCTCCACCTGGTGTACAACCCGCGGCGCAGACCCAGAATCCTGTGACATATCACTAATTCTGTCCTTCCTGCAAAAGCTGTTGGATAAGGGCCGCTCCCCTTCCACGCTCAAGGTCTATGTGGCAGCAATTGCAGCCTCTCATGCCCCCATAGCGGGCCAAGGAGTGGGAAAGAATGACTTGGTCATTCGTTTCTTGAAGGGTTCCAGGCGGCTACGCCCTCCTCGTCCCCTCACCGTTCCCATATGGGATCTGCCCACGGTGTTGAGAGCTCTGAAGGGCCCTTCCTTCGAGCCTTTACAGTCTGCGGACCTCCGTCCCTTAACGCTTAAAACCGCTCTGCTGCTAGCATTAGCATCGGTAAAACGTATGGGCGATCTACAGGCCCTCTCTGTGAGCCCCTCCTGTCTTGAGTTTGGGCCTGACAACTCTAAGGTAGTCCTCAAACCTAGACATGGTTACGTACCTAAGGTGCTCTCTACTCCATTTAGAGCACGGGTAGTGACACTTTCCGCGCTCCCCTCCTCCGAGCAGGACCCGGAGCTGAATCTGCTCTGTCCAGTCAGAGCGCTTAAGATCTACATTGAGCGTTCTGCCCCATTCAGGCGGTCGGAACAGCTTTTTGTCTGCTTTGGCAACTGCACCAGAGGGTCTCCGGTCACGAAGCATAGACTATCTAAATGGATAGTTGAGGCTATCGCGCTGGCATACTCTTCCTTGGGCCTTCTATGCCCCACGCGAGTTAGAGCCCATTCTACTAGAGGCGTCACCTCTTCCTGGGCATGGTCTAGCAGAGTCTCCATAGCGGATATTTGTGCGGCGGCCTGCTGGGCTTCACCTTCCACATTTACCAGATTCTACAGTCTGGACGTTCCGGCTTTACAGGCCCAGGTCCTTTCTGCTTAAAACTACTGCTGGGCTGGGGTTGCCCTCAACCACACCAGCACCTAACACACTACTGGGACGATTAACCGGATTAAACCACCTATTAGCTTGGTTTTTCCGCCTTCCACAGGATTCTCTGCCTCATACCTATCCTCGAGCCACGGCTTCGGGATTATATGATGTTTTCGTTCCACTTGTAGCACGGCGGGATTATACTGGTTCCCCATAGCGTCCTGCTACGCAGTACGAGTGACGTATCGATAGGAAACGTACTCGGTTACTAACGTAACCTCGGTTCCCTGAGATACGGGAACGAGTACTGCGTTCCTGGCTGTGCTTACAAGCTGCATATGGTCGTCGCTTCAGTCGAAGTAACCTGAGGACCATACGGTGATGTGTCTGCTTATATAGCCATAAGCCCCGCCCATTTTGGCGGGAACCATCGCCATAGGTCCGTGCAGCTTCGCTGCCATTGGCTCAAAGTTTTACTTTGCAAGCACCAATGGCCGTGCAGTATTCACTGCGTTATTGTAAAGCTTCAGTCATCGGAGAAAAAGGAGTTTTCCCCCATAGCGTCCTGCTACGCAGTACTCGTTCCCATATCTCAGGGAACCGAGGTTACGTTAGTAACCGAGTACGTTATCATCCGCGCTCAACACAATCATGACATACAGGAACTTCATCCACAAGGTGTGTCCAAAGATCAGTGCCTAATATTATTGACCTCAGTCACTGCATTAGCATGAACATGTTTGCGTGTATTTAGGCGCTTTTCAAACTTAAAGGGTTCACCCAAAATAAACATTTTGTTATTATTTACCCTAAAACCTGTATATGACCCTTACATCTGTGGGACACAAAAGAAGATATTTTGAGAAATGTCTAGGGTTACTGTCCATACAATGGAAATCAATGGGGTCCAGTATTGTTTGGTTACCAGCATTTTTCAAAATATCATCTTTTGTGTTCTGCAAAAGAAAGAAATTCATACAGGTTTGAATTGACAAGAGGGTGAGTAAACGATGACAGAATTTTCATTTTTGAGTCCCTTTAAGTGTCCGAGCGTGGACTAATTACACCATGAAAATGTAATGTAAAACCAATTTTGTTTTGTCACTTCCAGTTGAAAACAAGTTTGAATCAAGACCTTAAAATCTTAGAGGTACAGAATACAATTCAAAGCTGCCCGGTAAGTTGACTAAGAACGTGCTTGTCAATCCTGACAGAGATCAGATTTTTAATAGACGGGTGTTTGTACTTCAGTAGTAAAGCACTACATTTGACATACTGTAGCAAAGTTTAGAAAATAAACTGTTAATATTACATTGTTTTGTGTCAATAATATTTATTTTTATCATATAAAATATCATTAGAGAGATTTATCTCCATTGTTAGTTTTTTCTAAATTCTTGCCGACCATAGGACAAATTTGCATTTTAGTCTGTCAATTACCCACTTACTGTTATATAAGTAAATGTTACTGTTACTGTTATATATACAAATGACAAATTATGGTGTTATTAAACATTTATATGGTTATGTTTGTACTATATGTAGAATTTGTCAGAGGGGAGCAGATATTTGATCACCACACAGGAAGTGGCATTACTGACCTGCCTAAATGGAGACATCACTTCCTCTCTCAGGTACAACTGTTGACCCAGAATCAAATTATAGAGAAAAAAAGTGTTCTTTTTCTGTTGTGAAACAATCTTGAACCTTTTAAAACAAACAATAGCAATATTGTCTGTTTTGTGTGAATAATACTGCATTATTAAACATGTCTATATCTATTTGGGAAGCATATTTACTCCCACATATTTACAACCACACACACACACACACACACACACACACAAAAACTTGTTTTCATTCTCATTCTTTTCACAGGATGTATGAGCATGTGAGTGACCTGGGATTGTTTCTGTTTAATGATGCTTTAGTGCTGACTGAGAAGAGCGTGGCACATTTACCATTCAGTCTGGCAGCGAAAACAACTCACACCTTTCTGGCATCGGTTGCACTGCATTGTCTGAACCTCAAGGAAATCACAGATACAAAGTGTACATGTGATTATTATAACATTTTAATGCACACAAATACTGTATTTTACCAAGAAACTTTTTAACTCTTTAGATGTTCAGAACACTTTTCAGCTGGAGAGCCCAAAGCGCCAATGGATTTGTGCTACAGACAGAGAAGAGGAGAAGAACAAGCTGATGTCTGCCTTATGCAGTGCTATAAATGCTGCTATTACGCGTAACTGAAAGTGCACACGACAGACATTATTTACCGTAGGAAATCAAATGAAATTATGCTGTTTTGATTATAATTGAGATATCGATTTCAATATTAAACTCAATATTTTTACTTTTCTTGTTAAAAAATAGGAAGAAACTCTGACAGTTGTAAACGCGTCCATTTCAATATGTTTTTTATTATACAATTTGCATGTTTGGTATAAAAGTATTTTATATCAAATACACTGATTTAAAAAAAACTTGGATGGAGCTGATAGGTGATAACATGTTATATATCGATGGGACATTCAAACTCTTCATACAAAAATACAAAGGCAATTAAACAGACAGTGATCCCTCATCAAGTTACGTGGTTACACCAAGTCAAAGATTTAATTCTTGGAGAATTAAATGACATTTTGTCATCTATTGTAAGATTCTTAGTTAGTGTTTAGTTCACTGTATGTTTCCATACATTCTCTGTTACTGTAGTGTGCAAAAGTTATACAGCAACAGTATTTTTTCTTGTATTTGACTGTACTGGAGCACATGTATGCTTAAGAGAACACAAAACATTTTAATATGACCTCTTATTAAGGCAAACAAAGAACAAACTGTTAAGCAACTTTCAAAAATTAATATCATATTTCCCGTAACAATTATCATATAAATGAAAAGAATGATCATGTTTCAGAATTAGATTAAACCTTAACAAAAAAATAATTTATTTTTTGATCCATTCAATACCCCAAACAAAAACAAAGAAATCCTTTAAACCAGTAAAAAATGAGGTGAGAAAGCATAACGTAAAAGTGCCAAAATTAACTAAATCAATTAACGAGATATTCTACACCATTCCTTCATTGATTAAACACAATAAACTTATTAAACTAAAAGATAATGAAAAGGTAGTTTTACACAAATAAAAAAAATATGTTTGTAGTGCACATCATGACTTTCAAGATTTATCTTTCAGTAAACAAGACAGATACCTTGGTTTAAACACCTTGTACTATAGCATATTGTTGTATCCATTCCCTATTTAAAATCTGTGGTCCGGCTACTTTTCCTGAGCAGACTTTTACCACAAAAATGAATTTACTGTTGCAATCAAATGCTCAACATCTTGTATGTGTGAATTCACCATCTGGTCTTGTGAGACGTTTTGTAGTGATGTTCATTATCTGGTGTAGTAAACTCTATAATAGACTACCTTCGGCCTCCAGAGCGAGTAGGAATTGTCAAATCTAAGAAGGTAAACTCCTTGTCCAGGATATTGGTGACTGCCTGCATACACTTCCTCATGGCTGTCTCGACGGGAAACAGGAACCACCTCATTTACCAATGGAAGTCTGCTCTCCTCCATGTCTTTCTCTCCTTCAACCTGTGCTGCCCCTTAAATAATTAAACCAAATGAACAATGCATATGAGATACTATGACTTCAAGAAAATCTTCTAAGGATACTTACTGGGTAATCCCCATTTAAAGCTCTGTATATACATTTAATTTGGCATTATTTCAGGTGTATCGCAACCATTATTACATTTTTAAGTTCATACAACGACTGTATGGGGAATCATTGTTATATTTTAAATTGCTTCTTCAAGATAATGCAACTACTAGGTAATCGTGTCGCAAAAAGTTTGTTGGTTTTTATCAATGAGCATAGTTAGTCAAATCTTCAGAATTCTAGCTCTTAAATCAAATAAATCTTTCTTCTTACCTTTTTTAATTTCAACAGCAGATCCCTCTTCATTTTTGTTGCTTGCTGGTGGGGTCAAATCCTTCCACTCAAAGTACAGCCCAAAACCGATGTCATAATGATCAGTGGCGAACTCCCAAAAGAGGTGCGAGCCATCCTCATGAGTGGGCACCCGTACGGTCAACACCTCCCCTCGGCCCACTGTGATCACACAGTCTTTTTCGTGCAACACTTTTTCTTTGAACTCCTTTATCTGAGGTCTTGTCCACATGGACGGGGCCACAACAGGTACCTCTGTGTTCAGCCAAGAATGAAAGGACAACAAAAAACAGCAAAAAATCAACTAATCATTAAACATGGTGCCTTCACACATTTGACCACTATTTTATTTTGATCTTATTATTACAGTAGGGCGTATACTGTACTTTCAAATACAGTAGACATTTGGCAGCATTCAATAATACTTTTAATCGTGATAATTGATTTGCACAATATTGTTACAGTGAGCAATTCAAAATACCGTGAATAATTCTACATAACCTATTCGCATTGCTTACAATTCTCTGAAATCACAGTAGTTTATTTACAACTCCTGAAGCGTAAATGTAAATAAAACAAAAAATATTTATATTTATATTAAACATGCTCTCTTTTTTAATGCGATCAATCAATAAAAAGCTACAGCAGTTACCAGTTATAAACATGTTGCTATTGACAACAGTAAACATACTGTATCTGATTATTAAATGTAATATAATACTGCAATAATTCTATATACCGTGTCAAAAGCCCTAACAATTATTGTGATGTGAAAATTCGATACCATCATGTCTACTTTCAAGTAACCTACATAGTAAATCAAACATACCCCCTGGTTTGCCTTCTACTACCAAATTGAAGGCTTTTGAGTCGGCCTGATCTTCCTGAATGTGTGATGAATTTGATTGGCTGCTGGGATTGGACACCGTATCATTTGATGCCACAGGAGGCTGAGCTTCCTGTGCACGTGTATCTTCTTGCTGTTTCTGCAAGGCCATCTGTACACGCAACATTCTTAAGTGGACACCACGTATTGAAATCAAACACCATGATCCTGAGAATCTAAGGCTGACTTTATACTGTATCTAAAACATGTTCTGTTGCCTTTAGTCTAATCAAGTACATTTTTTACATTTTCAGATGCTTTTGTCCAAAGTGACCTGCAATGCTTTCAAAGTACAAGGTTTGTGTATTGCCTGAATATCACAAATGGCGTCGCTAGCATCTCGCTCGACTAGTTGAGCAACAGGCACATTGTAATAACTGTAATGGTAAGTTTCAGGTTCAACTCGTACCTGCTGCAAGCGGAGGGCCTGCTGCATGTATTGTTGGTAGTGTTGTTCCTGTAGCTGTTGGATTAGTATCTGCTGCTGCTCTGGATTGTCTGGATATTGCTGTTTGGCATATTGTTGAAACTGCACAGCCGTTTGTGCATTTAGAACAGCCATGATGTGTTGTCTGTACACACATGCACAAACATTAAAGTTCTCAAAACATTTTATTAACGTTTTACTGGTATTAAAAAAATATGTAATCAACTGAATTCTTTTAAATAAATTATAATCATTTACTAGCCTTTACGATTATACTGTTACCAGTGAATCAGTTCAGTTAAATAAACATGCAGGTAGCAATTTAATTGTTATAGAAACAACAAAACAACTAGGGGCAATTTGTTATATATTTACAAATATATATCTCATATTTTAAATAATACATGTTCAGCTGTTTGTGGATAGCTGACACTCACTTTTGGTGCGCTATCTGTAACCTATTGACATCATCTTTCCTCCTCTGTTCCACTTCCTGTTTCCTCCTCTCTTCTTCCTCCCTGCGGCGTGCTTCCTCTTCTAACCTTCGCCGCTCCTGCTCCTCTCTCTCCAGCCGCAGACGCTCTTCCTCTGCTTTTCTAAACACACACACAATTACAAAATGAAAATTTGGGATAGAAACAAGGGGTCTGGTCCTGTCGTACAAAACTTACCGTCTCTTCTCTTGCTCCTCCTTCTCTATTTCGTGCGATTGGACATAGGGAGCAAACAGATTACAACAGGAGTTCAGAAGCTTCACAAAATCCTCCATGGCATCCTCTTTGGCCATACTGCCCAGCTGTAACCATTCTTTCCTGGAAATGGAGGGACACGGGATGAATTCACATTTAAAGGGATAGTTCACTTATTTACCCTCATGTCATTCCAAAACTGTATGACTTTCTTCTACAGAGCATAAAAGAAGATATGGTAACCAAACAACATTTGACCCCATTGACTGTGGATTTTTCAAAATATCTTCTTTTGTGTTCCACAGAAGAGTCATATACAGGTTTTAAACCACATGAGAGTGAATAAATGATGACAGAATTTTCTTTCTTTTTTTTCGGCTAATGTAATGCAAAAACCCAGCAGATAAAATGTGACCCTGGATGACAAAACCAGTCTTAAGTAGCACGGGAACATTTTTAGTAAAAGACAAAAATACATTGTGTGGGTCAAAATTATTGATTTTTCTTTTATGCCAAAAATCATTAGGATATTAAGTAAAGATCATGTTCCATGAAGATATTTTGTAAATTTCCTACCTTAAATATATAAAAACTTTAGTTTGTGAGTGGATGGTCTGCCACAGTGCCCCTGATTAACAACTTCAAAGGCAATTTTCTCAATATTTTGTTTTTTTTGCGCTCTCAGATTCCTGAGATTTAAACGGTTGTATCTCAGCCAGATATTGTCCTATTCTAACAACTCATATATCTATAGAAAGTTTATTTATTCAGCTTTCAGATTATGTAAAAATCTCAATTTCGAAAAATTGACACATAAGACTGGTTTTGTTGTCCAGGGTCACAAATGATGTTCTAAGAACGCTTTGCTAACATTCCCGTGAAGTTAAGAAAACCTTATTTCAGATTTTTCTTTATAATATGCAACAATGTATGAATAACACCAATATTTTAAGAATGTTTGGGAATTACAGATGATGTTGATAAAATGCTCTTTTAACCACAAGAACGTTTTTTTTGTGATAACTTTAAGAGAACTTTGAGAAAACATTCTGACAACGTTCCATGTTGGCTAAGAACAAAGTTTTGGTAGCAGATAGTAAAATGGTACTTTAATGTGTATACCACAATACACTTAAGATCCATGGTAGTTATTAAAAATGTTTCTAAAAAAAAACACTTTTTACACATTTTAGTGTTTTTGTGTGTTACTTTTTGTCAACAAGATAATCCATACAGCATGTTACCTTCTGTCATTTCCCAGTACATCAAAGAATCCAATTTCTGGACAAGCTTTTGGGTCAAAAGGTCCAAGTGTGACTTGTTTTTGTAGTGCAACCAAACGCAGGTTTTCTTCATATGTTGGGTAAAAGGCCTTCCCACTCATCTCTACGTGAGACAACGAAATGAAAGTCATTTACAGTAATCAAATAAGGAGTTTCATCAATGTTAACAACATATTTGAAACATTATCTGGTTGTTTATGCCTTTACACAACTTATTATTATTATTATTATGAATTTCGTTTTACAATTTGTGAATGTTGTTATGGCAGCCAATGACTAACAGAGAGGCTTTTGTGTAGCAATACGGAAACAGACAAAACAGGTAATATTACTAGACAGATAGGCTAACAGTTGTCTTAACACACCTCGTGTCTTCGACAACGGTGAACAAATAGAGAAGGTAATTTAAGTTCAAGTGAAAGCATGTATTACTTTGTTTGTTTCTATATTATAGCTGTGTAACTTACCTTTAAAGAATTTCAGCGCAATTCCGAAGAGCTCCTCTAAAGTAAAACCCCAATTCCTCTCCAGGATCCAAGACCTCTGTGTTTCTTCATCTTTCTCGCACGATTGACAGCATTCTTCAGTGTGGATCTCGTGCGTCTCGGTCGTATCGTTCGCGTTTATTCTGCTGTCAAACACCTGCTGTACTTCAGCAGCCATGACGACCATCTGTCAAATTCCGTCGCTGCAGCAGCAACTAGGTGTGCTCGCCTTCATGTGTGGCTGCACAGACCGATTGGTGTATGACATCAAAGAAACACGGACCGATAGAAAAACACGGTTTTAGAATCAGTCTCGCGGTATTTTGATGTCATATGTCGATCGGTCTGCGCAGCTCGCATGAAGTCCAACACGCCTACTGTTACAGGTGGCCACGTAGCGCACAGAAACACCTCTCTTCCGTATACCTCAACCGGAAATCCCTTGAGATTTCTGTTATATTCAGCTCATTTAAACCCGTCCGCTTTAACTGGAGTCATGCGCCTGGGTAGCCGGATCAACTATAAAGCGAGTCTTAGCTTTAACTTAATGTTAAAAATTCAACTTCGTACAGCTACCTGACTGAAGTTATGACTACACCTCCAAAGAGTAAACTGAACCTTAAACACCAATCAATGAACCATGGTTTTATTATAACATCCAAATCCTATTATCCACACACACTTTTTTTAGGTAGATTTTTTATTTCCAATAATATTCTTTTTCTTGCTTATAAAGTTGCAAAAGCAATTAAAAATTGACATGTTTTATCAAT
Organism: Triplophysa rosa; assembly: GCF_024868665.1. Taxonomy (NCBI): domain Eukaryota; kingdom Metazoa; phylum Chordata; class Actinopteri; order Cypriniformes; family Nemacheilidae; genus Triplophysa; species Triplophysa rosa. The sequence goes on from NC_079899.1 coordinate 12,435,223, forward strand.
ATTCTGACACTTCAAAAACTGTGTTTTATATCTAAATGGCAGCATCACCATTTTTCAAGGAACCTACCATTTTTTTGGAAAACAGCAGGTTTACAAAATACTTTTTACATGACAATTAACGTTGTATGAATATTGGGGAAAGGTATAGCCTAAGCTTAAGAGCTGAAATGTAAAGAAAGATTTTGAATATTGTATCTCGTCTGAACAAAATGTGTTTCCATCTCGCTCAGTATTGGACAGAAAGCAAACATCCCCATAGCCCTTCTGAGGTCATTCTGATATTGTCAAAATGGCTAATCTCACTAAGGACTAGATTGGTGAGACAGGACCATCAGGTTGCTTTTATACGGTGTATTTGTCCATTATAATTTTCTTTTACCCTTGTTTTTAAATTTCTAATTTTGATTTGAATGAGCCTTGCTACAGTCAAGTGTACAAACAGAAGTAAAATCCTGAAGTGAAGTTTTATGGATTGTACAGACTCTGGACTCTTCACAGAATATACAGTATCCTTCTGGATGATCAGTGTAAAATGTTAATAATGTTAAAACTTTTGTACCTTAAAGGGCATAACTAAATGAATAAATAAGAAATTATAATGATCAAATTTATCAAATTGATCATTTTTGTAATTATATAATTATTAAAATTTACAGCGATCAAAGGTTTACATACTCTTACTGTATTGTGTTGGGTCCGGTGTATTAGTGAATATTTGCACCTTTCGTAATTGTGTATTGAGTCTCTCAATAGTCATCGGCATAAATATGGATCTTAACATCATAGGTTAAGTTGAAAAAGGGGTCAAATATACAAATATTTTATAATTTCTATAATTTCTCGTATTTGTAATTTTTCGACATACAAATTTCTGAAAAATATAGAACGCTTCCATTTTGAAGCAGTAAATGTTTCTGCAGTGCTTTAAAGTGAACTCACTGTTAGGATCAAAGTGTGGAATAAGTATTCATTCATTTCAAAGGGAAATGTAATAGAGCCATCCTGAGATTTTTTATCAGTTTCTGAATTGCTACTATATGATACATAAGACTGCTCAAACAGGTCAGGTTATATAAAATCACATAGCTGGATAAACACTGTTAATACAATGGGCAAAAGAATAAGGCTCTTGTGTAAATATTTGGGGTCCACTGATCATTTTCAATGATAACTGAGCGGCACCAAGTGAACGCTGTGATACTGAACCATTGAGCTCAATCAAAATGCATGAATTATCCTTGCATGTGTTTCTAGCCAAGGTTATCTTTGTTATTTTACATCAGTGCAAAATAAATAGTTGACAATTGGGTAGATATAGATCAGAAACATATTGTCACTGTCCTTCCAAAACCTTGGATGTCCAAATTTGCTGTTTTTCTGGAAATGTAAAAAAAAACATTGTACGTTGTAAATGATTAAATGGTGTGTTGTCAAAGTTGACAAGTACTTTTTAACACTTTTTGTTGGTTAGATATTTGTTGGTTAGATATTTGCAAAACCCAAAGGGGGACTAATAATAATGATTTATGGCACAAAATAAAAATCCTGAAATATGGAAGGACAGCAGCGATATAAAAATGCCACTTAGAGAAAGACCCAGGTTGAAGATATTTTAGAACTGTAACATGCTTCTTTAATAAAAAAAAGAGCTGGAATTAATTACATTTTTTAAAATAACATTGTACATGTAAAAGAAAGCTCAGGTTGGCTAAACAAAATGAGGTTGTTAATCAATTAGTTTACATGAACTTACAATTAACAATATTCAACATTTATTCATGTTAGTTAATATTAATTTCAGCATTTAATAATAAGTTAATGCATAACTAACATTAACAATTGTATTGCCATTAATCGACATTAACAAAGATTAAAAATGCTGAAAAACTATATTTTTAATTGTTAATTCATGTTAGTTAATGCATTCACTAATGTTAACAAATACAACGTTAATGTAAAATGTTAAATGAATATCGAATGAAAAATGACTTTATTTCTTAGTTGACTAAATAGTACATTACATTAATGCATTTGGCAGACGCTTTTATCCAAAGCATTGTAATACATTTGTATCTGACTATATGCAATCCCCTGGGATTGAACCCATGACCTTGGAATTGCTAGCGCCATGCTCTAACCACCGAGCCAGGAAAGCATAATAATAATATGCAAAGGTAATGTAAAATAGTTTAAAAAAGTGCAAAGTGCAAAAGTAATGCAAATCTATCACTAGCATACTCATTTTAACAATCTTTTAATTTACAGGTTCTGGATCTTGGGGTTGGTGTTGTATGTAACGTGTCATTGCATTACATGTATACGTGTCCATCTCGCTAATGCCTTCGCGTTGCGTGCATTCGCATTAATAAAGTCCGTCTGTCTGGCCCAAGCGTCCATTCCGGCCCCATACATGCAGCCCACCGGGAAAAGTTCTGATACTCCTCCCCTGGTCAAGGCCGTAGGCTGTCGGTGGGACGGCCGTTCTGGACTTTGACAGAATGTCCTACTGGTCAATCCGCCCCTGCCCTCAAGTTGTTCAAAATCGGTGTAAATTTCTTTGTTCTGATGAAGACAGAAAGATTTGAAAGAATTCTTGTAACCAAACAGTTCTTGGACACCATCAGGGCTGGACTGGGAAGGAAAATCGGCCCTGGCATTTTTAGGCCCGCATTGGCCCTCCACCGAATCTGTCGGGGGGGGAGGGTGCATGCATACGTGTCTTTTGCATTTGCGTTGCGTGCATTCGCATTTATAATACGTCCGTCTATGCGACCAACGCCTCCGTTACGGCCCCATACGTTAGCGGCCACCGCCTCCGTTCTGGCCCCATACATTAGCGGCCCACTGGGTAAACGCCCGGTACGCCAGATGGCCAGTCCGCCCCTGGACACCATTGATAGATTGCAGGATCTGAATTTCTTAAAAGCAACCTGTTTGTGTATTTCCTAAAGATGATGAAATTAGGACTTTGTGAGCACAGACATACATTTTACTGACTTATTTAATTTCTTCATTCCTTATCCTTTTTATTCTTTATTATTATTATTTATTTTGCCATATATTTACTTTATTAGTTATAGATTATATTCATTTCTATCTAGTTATTATATTCTATATTACTTTTCTAAATGCTATTCTACATTCTGTTGGATGCTGCATTTGTATTGTCTTCACAAGTAGATATGAGTTTGCGGTGGTCTCATTCTCAAGGTTCATAATAACGTCACGAGAATGTTGTGAAGCAATAGCTTTCCACTGTCTATGTTGGTATAATAACAACTGCTCAATGTGTTTATAGTCAGACGAAGTCGGACAAAGTTTGACGGAGATAGAGTGAACTCCAGACAGAGTTCAAGGCAGAGTTAGAATGGGTATCTGAACGCAATTATGATTTTCTCTCTACATGAAACTTTACTCATGTTATTATAACATCACTTCGTCTTCTGCTTGCTGTTCTTCCCCTCTGACATACAAGTCTGCAGGATAGTTAGATCTATCACTGTTGGCATATGAACAAGATGGAACAAAACTACGGTATCATTTTGGATCAATAACAAGATAGAATCTTGTAGATAGTAATCAGATATCACCATTGACTACCACAGTAGGAGAAATTGAGTTATACATTTCTTTGTTCTGTTGAACACAAAAGAAGACATTTTGAAGAATGTAGGAAAGCAAACAGTTCTGGGGCACTTTTGACAACCATTGTAATTTTTCCTAGTCAATGGTGGCCAAGAACTGTTTGGTTACAAGCATTCTTCCAAATATCTTTGTGTTCATCGGAACACATAAATTTAAGCAGATTTGCAACAACTCGAGGGAGTGTATGATTGCAGAATTTTTATTTTTGGGTGAACTGTTCCTTCAAGGAAGACACAGAACATCTAGAATCCAATAGGATTCTACTGAACATTTTCAGATACAGTCATTTCCATTATTCAGCACTTTCATCAATGTGTACATTCTATCTGCCTCTATAAGAACTAAAATGGTGAGAAGTTTATTTTTCATATCTCATGGAGTTATGAGATCTGTTGGAAAAGTTTCCAGGGTCTCTATACCAGCCTCCTGGATACAATTTATTCAGCAATCAGTTTTCCAATCTCATTATGACAAACATGCAATCCTGTTTATTTTGTAAACATATTTTATTTAATATTAAAGATGTTTTATAATTGGACATTTGGCACGTTGAGCATTAGTGAACAGGTTCAACATCTTTTACATCTTTTAGGAAATAGGTTACATTGGTAATACTGTACATAAAATATGTTGTAAGAAAATGCAGTTGTCATTTAAAACACTGAATAAACTTTACTATATGTAATAAACGGAAAGCATTGTGGCCAATGATGAATTAGCATTACACATCACCATAAATATAGTTGAAAAATATACTAGAGATACACCAATACAAAATTTCTTCACCAGAGTGACATCTGCCAATACCGATTCTGAAGAATAATATAATGTTTCATAACTTTCTGAATGTTATTAATTCATATAGTGACTATTAATATTAAACATCAAACTGGTGATGTTATTTAACATTTTACATAGCACAAATTCATTGCATTTTGTCCTCTTTTGACTGACAGGATATATCGACCCTGATCGTCGGCTGTTTTTAAACTATCGGCTGATAGCCAATAGTGTGAAAAATAGCTTTTATCGACCGATACCGATTATTGGCCGATATCTCGGTGTATCTCTTGATTATAGCCTTGTGTCCTATATATGGTGTGACATAGCAAAAAATGGAAATCAATTAAATATTAAATATTATTTATATTTATATTTAGCCTAATATAAAACAGCATTTATTTTCATTGTTAATTTATTTAATTTTTGCTGTCACACCATAGGACACATGTACACATTTGTCAACTACCCATAATCAAATAAATCATATGTGAAATAAATCATACAGTAATAATAATTTTTAATTATAATCACTTATTTAATAACATTAGTAAGTTAGCATAATCTGTATTTAAAGATGCATTAACAAAAATGAATAGATCCACATAATAAAATTTAACAGCACCTTGACATAATGATATCACATTACCAGCTTCTTTCCAAACACTTTTGATTGTGAAATTAGCTTTTGATCATTGCCCAAATAAATGCATCAATGGTTAAAAACTTAAAATATGTTCATAGAATGTAACTTTCATTGAGAGTAACTGAAACCAAATATATAAGGTCACAAAAGCTTTAGCATCCACAGATCATCTGCTCAGAAAAAAATCCTCAAGTATTCAATTCCTATGGCAATTATTGTGAATCACAATGTCTTTGTTCCCTTGTGCAATCAAACACAGCCGTTAAGTGCTCTTAGATGCTGAAGTCCTTTAAATCAGACTTGCTGGGTCTTATACCTGCACAGCCCATGGAGTAAAGGTGCCAGGTTCTGCAGGAGGACACTGAAGAAAACATACACAAATTCAATAGTCACATCCAGTAAACTCACAGTTGGGCATTCATTTTATATTTAGTTCACATAAAAACATGAAGGTGTAGTCTTTTTTGTGTGTGCATAAAATGAACCGAACCATACAAATGGTTTTTACAAAACAGTCAACAGTGAAAATTGCTACATACCAGTTTAGTAAATCGGTCCTCACAGGCATTTCGAATGCGTTCAGGCATGGCGGGACTATCCAGCCTAAAGGGTCCAGTGAGGCCGGACTCAGCCCTGGCAGAGGCGATGGCATCTTTAATGGCATAAAATGCTGAAGCTGCCAAAAATAGAGGAGGCTCCCCAACAGCCTGAATACAAACATGTAACCACATCAGAAATGAGAAACACCAGAAACCAACTTTCTTATGCCCTTATTGTTCACATGAACATAGTTGAACCAACATGAACATATTTTCCAACGAGACTCACAGTGCATTCAGTATACAGATTTATTTTCCAAGTATGCTGATTTCCTGGGAATCAAACCCATGACCTTAGTGTTACTTGTGTATATCTACAGTATGTCTGACCTTTGAGGAGAAGATGGCCTTTTCATTAGGAGCGTCTCTCAGCAGCGACACCTTTAATTCAACGGGGATGTCCCCAAAGGCAGGAATCTTGTACATTCCAGGTCCTCGAGTGTACAGGTAACCTTCAGGAGAGTATCGTAGTTCCTCCAGAGTGAACAGGCCTAAACCCTGCATGAAGCCACCCTCCACCTGCACACACAGCCCCAAAACAGCTCAGATTCCTAATAAAGTGAAAATCTGTATAGTGTTCCATTTTAACATTTTGTCATTTAGCAGTTGCATTAATCATTAGGAACATCAATGTGAAAACAACTTCAGGAAATTCAGACGAAATACCTGTCCAATATCCAGTGCGGGATTTAAACTCTTGCCAACATCCATAACAATGGAGGTATGAAGGTTCTAAAATGGGAGAGAGAGAGTAAAGCCATTATTAATATATTCTTTAATTTCATTATTTATTTAAGACTGTCCTCCCCCAAAAAACGACCCAGTCGGTCGTTTGTACAAGCACCTTATTACGACCAACAGTTCCGTATTAAGGATGAGCGCCCTCTAGCACCAGCAGCTTATTATGCAGTACAGTCATTCCATTGCTTTAACTTGTTCACTTTTTTTTGTTTTTTTTTGGGACTCATTCATACACATTTATCGATGCAAATTGATGTAGTTGTCACTTCCTAAACTTTGCATTGTGTACAGTCTCTTAGAAACAGTAAACACACACACTTATTATGTTGACATTACCTTATGACTGCCAGTGAGACAATCTATCTCCACCTCTGAAACTGCCACGCCGTAACTGAAGTAGTTGAACGCCCTTCCTGAATTTGTGTCGAAATCATAGCCGAGATCTGGAGTCCTTTAAAATATATTCAGATAAACACCTAACCCAGTTCTATGAGCACCAACATGACCAATATTGAGACATATGTGACAAAGATGTAAAAATGCTTTTGACACACTTGTAAAATCCATTGGCAGACAAGTTTACTCTGTCAAAGTATGCTGTTTTTACCTGTAATACAAGATTACAATACAACACAATATTTAATGCATTGTTTTATTTGCATCAAGTAAACAAATTAAGGGTATCTAACAAAAGATAACCATAAATTAATTATTAATGTTCAAATATTGAATATGTAAAAAAGAGCAACAAACCCATTCCTCCCAACCTCCTTTTGGGTTCTTGTCTTTGTATGGCTGAAGTCTCTGTAACAACTTCTGACAAGCATTCTGTGGGACGACACAAGGCCGTGTTGAATTACTGCTCATCTTAAGTGTTTTTTTCCCCAGGCGGTGACACAAATATCTGCTGTGTAAGTAAGACTTACAAAAACAGCCATGCCGTTAAGATCAGATGATGCTGAAGCGGCCGTAGGGCTGGTGTTGGGAACAGTGTTAGTGCTGGTCTCTGTGATGTGAATCTTTGTGCAGGGAATTTCGAGCGTTTTACTGGCCACCTCCACAACACAAAAACAAACAAAAGCTGATAAAGGCTATCAATCTTTACAATTAAGAATACAGAATAAAGATGTATAGCTTAGCTGTACTTGGTTTACCTGGATCATTTTAGTGTGCAGGCCTTGTCCCATTTCTGTTCCACCATGAGTCAAGAGAACAGAACCATCTGTGTACACGTGTACCAGAGCTCCTGCCTGTGTTACAAATACACATTACATACAATGCCCAAGACTCTATTACAGTCTTTAATTTGAGATTTGAGGAAGGTTGACCTGGTTGAGGAAGACGGCAGTGAAGCTGATGCCAAACTTGGTGGGAATGATGGACAGGCCTCTCTTGGTCCAACGATGCTGCCTGTATTAGAGCAGAATTCTATAGTTTACAGCAGTATGCAAATTGCACTAGTGTCAAATGTTTAGGTCTCTTAAAGGGACAGTTCACCCAATAAAAAATTTCTGTCATCAGGTACTCATCATGTTATTGCAAACCTGTATCACTTTCTTCTGCAGAACACAAAAGAAGATATTTTGAAGATTGTTGGTAACCAAACAGCATTGGCCCCTATTGACTTTGTATAGACATAGAAGAAAGAGTCATATACAGGTTTTACAACAACATGAATAAAGGATGATAGAATTGTTATTTTTAGTCAAACTATCCCTTTAACGGGAATGTTTTACAGAATGAAATATACCTGTGCCAACATATTAATTTAATTTCTTTCATTACAAGAACAAAAATTGTTAAAAAAAATGAATGACATTGACCAAACAATGAAGAAAAGCAGCCAATAAGAGCCTATAAAAGACGGAAACTTATTTTACACCTTTAAAAACACATTTCAGCTTGACACAAAATGCCTTTTTTGTCAGGTTGACAAAATGCCAATAGTACATTTTTGGCTACTTTAAAGATGCTAAAATGTGTGATAGATGGGTTATTTTGGATTATTTTAGTAACAAGGGCTGTTAAATGATTTTTTTAAAATTTGCATTCAGAATAAAAGTTTGTGTTTACATAATATACTGTATGTCTGTGCATATTAATTTTGTATTTACAAACACATACACATATTATGTATATATTTCTGAAATATTTAGATGTATTTGTTTACATGACCAATAATTAAAATTATATATACAGTAAACGTTGATTTTGAGGTTTTATATTTGTCTTAAATATACGCATGTATGTGTGTGTTCACAAATACAAAATTAATATGCACAGTACACAGGCATATATTATGTAAACACAAATTTTTATTCTGGATGCGATTCATCTAAATTTCTTACATCTGACCTGTTGTATTGCTCTACGGCAGCCTTGCGCTTGCTGAAGTCTGAGATCTCCATGCACTCCACCCAGCAGCGGTCAATGGTGAACTGGTCCAGGCACTGATTAAAGGGTGTGAGGTCTCCCTGTTTGTACATATTCAGTCTTCTCACCTGGAAGCAGAACATGACACTGTAGCATGTGATAGCATCATCAGTATATCTGTGTGGGCATCAGTTGCAGTTCTAACCTCTTCAGCAGGCAAACCGCAGCTATGAGCCACATCACTCATCCAGCTCTCCGCTATCATCATACCCTGCGGCCCACCAAAACCTCTGAACGCAGAGTTAGACGGCAGGTTTGTTTTACACATGTAGCCTGTGCCACGAATGTTAGGAATATTATAGGAGTTATCCATGTGAAATAGGGCTCTCTCCAAGATCTGTGTATTGAAAACATTTTTAATGCTTGGGGTTACGGAGGTGTATCTTGTAATGTGTAGCAGTGGCCACGAGGGGGCAATATGAACTTTAGGCCATTGAAGGCCTACAATACTCACTGACAAGGAAAGATCCATAGAATTGCCTACGTTGCTATATAAAGTCACATCAACTGCCATCACTCTTCCATTGTTCATGTACCCAACCTAGACAATAGATTTAAGAGATGTTTTATCAAGTACAAATCCTAGCAAGAACAGTATTTGCTTATTTTATAGGACAGCATTTTATTGGACAAAACATTTACATGTCCCTGAGTGCAAGATGAGTCATCATTATGTTTGTTTTCCTAGAAAAGAAAAACGTTAGAAGTGTACTGTGTCTCTGGTTAAGGTTATAGGAATATGTTTCATTTCTCATTTTTGTTTTTATTTTGGTTCAGTTTTGGTAAAAATGCTCAAAATATTAATGATTTTCTCCCACTAAAGTGTTGTTTTACTTCAGAAGACATTCATTAGCCATTTGGATTACTTTTATGATGGATGCATGGGCTTTTTGGAGCATCAATATTTTAGGACCAATAGATGTCCTAAAATAGACTAGTTGTGCAAGCACTGTCGAGCTTGTAGAGATGCAGCAGTAGTGCCAGAGGAGAACTGGCTGCCCTGGCTGGGCCTGGGTTCTCCCGAAGTGATTTTTTCTCCACTTGAGTTTTGTGTTCCTCGCCACTGTTTGCACACTGGCTGCACTAGTTTTGCTCGCCGGGGGCTGCTGACATCAACTTTAGCATTCTGTACTTGTTAATATTATTCTTAAATGTAACATTTGCTTGAATTATTATTACCCCACATAGGAATTGATAGTCTGCATAATATATTACCTGTGTTTCCCTTCTTTTATCTTCTGTCTCTATCTCTGTGTGTGTGTGTGTGTGTTCATGTTTGTACAGTATATCCCGGTGGGGACCTAAAACTGAATGCACACCAACTCAATGGGGACTCGTGTCACCGTGGGGACCAAAATTGAGGTCCTCATGGGCACAAAAGCTTATAAATTGTATAGAACAATATTTTTTTTAAATCTAGAAATGCAAAAGGTTTTCTATGATCTTTAGGTTTAGGGGTTGGGTTAGGGACAGGGGATAAAATATACAGTTTGTACAGTATAAAAAACATTACGCCTATGGACTGTCCCCACGGGGATAGTCAACCAAAGCCTGTGTGTGTGTACCTGTCACCGTGGGAACCCAAAATTGAGGTCCCCACGGGCACAAAAGCTTATAAATTGCACAAAACGAGAATTTTTGAAAATCTAAAAATGCAAAGTTTTCTACGATCTTTAGGTTTAGGGGATAAAATATACAGTTTGTACAGTATACAACTCATTACGCCTATGGACTGTCCCCACGGAGATAATAAAACATACATGTGTGTGTCAGTGTGTGTATGATATTTAATACATTGCTTATAGTTAAACATGTTTTCATGTACAGCTGCTTTGTAACAATGAAAATTGTAAAAAGCGCTATATAAATAAAAGTTGAGTTGAGATGTATGTATACAAAGGGACAGATTTTCAGTTTAAAAAACTGTTTAACTAAAGAGTCATACATTTAGGATGGCATGAGGGTAAATATTATTATGAAATCATTTTCATTTTGGGGTGAACTATTCCTTTAATTCTGTTAAGACAGCTTCAAAGCTAACAGACACTGACGAGTTTCATTTTGATGTCTTTAACAAATCATAAAGTTTTAAAAAAGTTCTCACCTTGTACCTTCCAAAGAATGGATGCCGACCGCCTGTAACCAGCATGTCCTCATCACGATCCAAGATGCAGCGCACTGGTCGCTTAACCCTTAAAGATTTAGCACACAACAAACATTTAACCACCGAAGTTCGACGATCTTTCGGGGTCTTTTTGACCCGCAAATGATTTTTTCTAAAATAAAAAAAAAGTTATTTCTGTCCAAATGACATGATACTTTGTACAGTGGTCAACACTTTCTAGATCTACAAACAGCACAGACACACAACTGAAGTTTAGATTAATTAAATTTAAATTTACAAATTAAATTTGTAGAATTATATGAAAAACAGATGATTCAAATAAAAGATAAACTCTCAACACAGCACCTTTTATCTTTGTAATATCTTGTTCATGTTTGATTCTAATCATGATGTAACATTATTGAAAAACTGACTTTTCAAACATTACAAAAAATGCTAAACTTTGACAAAAAGTATTTTTTATTGTTATAATTTTGATTTCATAATATGTATGAATCATATGAGTCCAATCCATAATATGAATCCAACTGAAAAAAGATATCTTTTAGTTGGTCTAATAGCACATAGCAAATAGTGGAGCTCTGCAGCAATCTACTGATAAAAGTGATAATTTTTTACTTTTAAAACTGCATTTTCCAAAAGATGGGAAAAAATCTTACACTAAACCATGTCAAATTATCCATGTTATCCCCATGAATTAAAGTTAGAAATGTGGGTCTTTTATAAAGTGAATTTTACATAAAAATCTGTTTTGTATGGAAACCTATTTAAAAAAACATTTATTTATATCAATTTTAAAAATATCATAAATCCTCTATAAACTGCAGAAATGTGAAGTAAAAACATTAAAATTAAATGTAAAATGACATTTGTTAAACAAAACACAATTATTTTTTTACAAAATTACATCTAGAGACACCAAAGACCATGAGTGTACATCCCAAACGAAGACCGCATAAGGGTTAAATAGTTAGACAAAGAGTAAGATTGATTTTGTGTCACTATTATTTATTTTTCATACTTTTGTGCAGCAACAGCCACCACTGTGGACAGAATGGTGCTACGACTCTCCTTCCCTCCAAATCCACCTCCCATCCTCTTCACACGACACACCACTCGGTTGGCTGGAACTCCCAAAGCTTTCGCTACCAGGGCCTGAGATGATTTCAGAAAGCCAGTCTTTTGCTTATGTACAGTGTATTTGTATTGATATTCTAAAGTTTGACTTTTACTACTGCAATGATGCACCAGCGTTGATGCAACGACCCATTCAATTTTGTTGCCATTTTATTACTCCTTCGTCTAAAATTAACGATTACTTACAAATATCATGTGTATCAAAACATAAAAATCAAAACGTCACAAAAATCAGGCACGATCTCTAGTCTATTCATTTAAATCATCTTTCTAATTGCATGTGCAGTTACTATTACATATTATGGAGGCCTATATGTGAGAAACATCATTATATAATAAGTCACATTGGATTTTGTTGAAAGTTATATACAAGTAACTTTAATCACTGCTAAACTCAACTGAAAATAGTGAACATGCAGATTTGATGCTTTCAGTATAGACACAAGCCACCAGGTGTCAGCAGGGAGTTCACCTGAGTCTTAGAGGCAGATTGTGTGGAGACAAACAGCTCCATTTCCCCGTCCTCTCCACGAGGGACAGCTATCGTGCAGTTAGTCTCCAGGTAAAAGTGCTCCTGTCCTCCAATGTGCATCTCACCTGAAGCATTACATAATCAGTCAGCTTGTCACATTAGAAAGCAACAGGACACAAGCTACTGTATTTCAAGAAAATGTTAAAGTGAGAAACATGCGACAAGTGATTCTTTTCACAGTCTGGTGTTTTTATTCTGGCCTTTCTTGATGACGTATCTGTACCTTGCAGGATGTGATCCGAGTCTTTAAATCCTTGTGCTACATCTCCACTCTCTATAGTCCTTACTGGGCGATAAAAGGAATTGTGGGTAATAGCATCCTGTTTGGAGTAAGCGCAAACATTTAGTTAGTTCACCATATGTGTGGGTGTTTGACATTTGGACAAGCTTTTTTGGTGACGACCTTGAATAAGCTCATTATGTAATGATGACAACAGAAAACGCATAAGGGTCAAAGATCACCAGGTTTATGAATAACATACTTTTAGTGGTTTTGCAATTGTTAGTAATTTTCATGTTTTTGTTACCCACCAGCGTTTTTAAAAAGAAATTGGGAGCCAGTACCAGCATTTCTGATCATTTTCACAAAACTTTGATAGTCCCCAGATTCATTTTTTTAATATGAACATATAATATATCAAATGTGCTCCATACTCTAACTGTAACAATATAGAAAAAAATGTAATTGTGGAGATAGACTTAAGGGCGGTACAATAAACAGGTACTGTATTCTGCACTTGCTTGCAGTTGATGTCCAATGTAAAATCTGACTACTGAATCAAAACCATATCATACAGCCGTGGAAAAATGAGATCATTTCAAATTTGCATTTTATTAGCATTTGTGTAGGGTGGTGCGTATGTGCATGCATGTTTACATGTGGAACAAATGCAGACCTGAATGGTGACGATCACAGGCTGTAGTTCTTCACAGTTTATCTTGACAGCCTTGGCTGCTCTCTGAGCATGAGCCTGTGTGTCCGCCACAATGGCCCCCACTATATGTCCCACACATGTGACCTATAGCATGACGTATCAATGTGAGGGAGAAAATCACAAATTCAGCATGACTGTGCACAAGCACCACCGTAAAATGATATATGAGCAAATGAGCCATATCACAGTTCACACTATTCTTTAACTCCTTATTTTATCATTTAAGAGTAAATAGAAATCATTGCACCAAACCAATAAAACGTGTATCAAAAGACAGAAATAAGAATCCTACGGTATTACAGAGAAGTTTGATATTATATTGACCTTGACCACATCTGAAACACTTCACCCAAAATAACATTTTTGTTATCATTCATTGACCCTCATGTGGTTTAAAGTCTACATATGACTCCTTCTTCTGTGGAACACAAACAAAGATATTTTGAGAAATGTCTTGTGTCTATACAATGGAAGTCAAAGGGGGTCAATGTTGTTTGGTTAGCAACATTTTTAAAAATATCTTTGTTCTGCAGAAGAAAGAAAGTCATTCAGATTTGGATTTGTAAAGTGAGGGTGAGTAAATGATAAAATACTTTTCATTTTTGAGTGAAGTTTCCTTTAACCATTAAACAACTATGTAAAAGTTTAACCGCGTGAATAAATGTTCAATTCATTATTACTGGAATAAATAAAGACAACTTGTTCTCACCCCTTTACTTAAGGTATTTTTAAGGTACTTTTGTCACCTTACTAAAGACTTTTTTGATTACATATACAAAGTATACATTCACATTTATCCAATATATTGAATAGAATGGACTTAAAAGAGTGATTCAGGGGCATATGTATCAGTCGTTACTACTTCTGATTTCAAATTAAGTAACCGCCTACAGCAGCAGAAGACACAGCCATTGACAGACATTCCAAGTGAGATGCATGTGAGAGACATTTTGCATGGAAATACATGTACAGGGCCTTAAAAAGTCAGTCACGAGGAGAACCTCATTTGCTGCAACTTACAAATGATACGCTCTGTTTAGTAAGAGACATCAACAGAGCTACGTTACTGGAGCTACACGCATGATCATCTGCCAAATAACTTTTCCCTGAAAAAAATCGGTGAAACCAATTTAGGCGTAAAATGTCTCTTATTTTTTCTAACCAGAAAATGCAAGGAATTTTGCAAAACACCTTATCATCGGCGAAGACTGTCTCATCGTAGACGACAGGTCCTGTCAGGTTACTTCCAGGGACATCCTTGGCAGAAATAAATGTTACCACTCCAGGAACTTCCATTGCATCGGAAGTGTCGATGGATCTACCAACAATATTAAAAACAGAGTTAACATCTGACAAATAACATCATAACATTCCAGTCATAAAACAATGCATTCTCACTTATGATGAGTGCAGTGTGTGCATAAGTCATAAACGTTACAGGATCCCAAATCACTCTGTGTATATATAAATGTGTGTGCTTTTTCATTAACTTTATAAGGGCGTGAGCTTTAGTGCTGGTGACCAATGCCAAATGGAGTTCATTTTCATAGCAAGGGATGTCATCACAATAGACAGCTTCTCCTGTGGCCTGCTTCAGAGCGGAGAGGTGCATAATCGGGTGGCCCATGACATCTTCACCATTCTCACCAGATGGAACTGACTAGAAATGAAGTTTAAAGCTAAGCACCTTGTACAGACGTAATGCACAGAACCTAAAACTAGTGCTAAATTGTATGCGTGTGCACCTGGTATAGCTGTACACTGGATGGTGAGTCTATCTGGAAGAGCTCAGTAACACTAGCATAATCAGGTCTGATGTCTTCAAAAACAATACCCTACAGAGTCAAACAGGGTTTGGATTACATATACGTATGAATGTGTAGTAATTGACAAAAAAGTATATAAAATTCAAAATAAAAGTAATTCAAATGACCTCCTTCTGCAAGTCCAGAGCCAGTCTGTGCTGGACAGTGAGGAAGAACTTATAGAAGAGGCTGATGGTCAGTGTGCGTCTGTATGTCACCATTCCACCAGGAGCTGAGGGAGACAGACTCATCTCCTCAGCCAATGAGGTGCAGGCGTCCTGTAGGAGCTCATCGTTCCATTGCCTGTAAGCAAGACACACCAAGGACCATTACGTTTTAAAAATCGTCATGAATTTAAAAGAATAGCCGCATTTACACCACAACGATAACAATAATGACACCGTCATTAATGATATCGTTGGGATCACTTTCTGATAAATGATTGCGCAAAATGTGTAAATTATTGTTATTGTGCATTGGTGGCATTACAAAACAAACATTTATGGCAATATACTGGAAAATATAGCGCAATATATAAAATAAGTCCATATATGGGAACCAAGTGCTTATATTTTTCAATATATGTAAAGCGGCACTTCTCTTTATTATTATTTCTTTAATATTATATATTGTAATATATTAACAAAATATTCTATATAGTTTCAAATATATATTAAATGATTTAATATATTGACAGTTAATATATAGGACAATATATTTTCCTTGCATAAGGGTGTAATACAGTGTAATGTCAGCAAAGAAATTGTGACTCATATGGCCGATATAATACTGTATATGTATAGTTAAATTATAACAATTTCGCTTGGATTTAAATTTTTTTGTAAAATATACTGTATTTTATTAATTGGTTAGTGTCATGTCCTGTGGCTGGCGCCTCTGTTCGCCACCTGAGGGTGCCATAGTGCTCTGTGTTTCTGCTTGTGTTTTGTAGGACCCATTTCCCATTATGCCTTGTGTCTCGTTATTGTAACTGGTTTCACCTGCGTCTTATTTCATGTTTGTCTCTTCTCTTGTGTATATATATATATATATATATATATTGCCCCTTTGTTCAGTTGTGTTTGGTCGATCGTTGTTGTTTGTTATGCCTTGTGTCACCCTGCCGTGTTCCTTGGTTCATTGTGGATTATACTTACTTTGTGAATTGATTAAAAGAACTTTACTGCACATGGATCCGCTCGCCTGTTTTCCCTGCTGCTATATGTGACAGAACGATCGACCAAAAATGGATCCAGCAGATCTTGTTCCCCCAGGAGCCCGGTTACTCATGCTACGCCAGGGCTACAACTCCCTTGAGGATCATACCCAGGACTTTTTGGACCTCTCTCATCAAACGCACTTTCCAGATAAGTCGCTTTTTGTTTTCTACCGTTGCAGCCTCAATGAACCCCTCAGAACTCAACTTGCCAGTTTTGATCCTCAAGGGACCTTTGTGAAGCCAGAGTCTCCCGCCGCCATGGCCGCCAAGCCAGAGTCTCCCGCCGCCATGGCCGCCAAGCCAGAGTCTCCCGCCGCCATGGCCGCCAAGCCAGAGTCTCCCGCCGCCATGGCCGCCAAGCCAGAGTCTCCCGCCGCCATGGCCGCCAAGCCAGAGTCTCCTGCCACCATGGCTGCCAAGCTGGTGGTCCCAAGTCCGGTGGTCATGGAGGTGTCTGCTCCTGAGGTCCTGTCCTGGGAGTCTGCCCCGCTGGTGATGGTTGCTGCGTTGGGGTGTGTTTGGGCTGTGCATTGCTCTGCTGCTCCAGAGCCCGCTGCCAAGATGGCCGCCTCGCCTGAGCCCGCTGCCAAGATGGCTGCCTCGCCTGAGCCCACTGCCAAGATGGCCACCTTGCCTGAGCCCGCTGCCAAGATGGCCACCTCGCCTGAGCCCGCTGCCAAGATGGCCACCTCGCCTGAGCCCGCTGCTTTCAGCCGTGCTTGTTACGCCCGACCCTGTCCAGCCGGCATCCGGCCCTGTCCAACCTGCGCCTCCAGGGCCTCCAGACCAGCCTGCGCCTCCCTAGCCTCCAGATGGCCACCACGGCCTAGGTCCGCGCCTCTGCACCACGGCCCAGGTCCGCCTCTGCACCACGGCCCAGGTCCGCTTCTGCACCACGGCCCCAGCCCTGTGCCCCTTCACGGGCCTGGCCCTCCGTCCCTCCCCCTGTTCCGCCTCTGCTCTTCCACCCTCCTGGACTGTCATATAAGGGCGTCTGGAATCCGCCCTTAGAGGGGGGGCTATGTCATGTCCTTTGGCTGGCGCCTCTGTTCGCCACCTGAGGGTGCCATAGTGCTCTGTGTTTCTGCTTGTGTTTTGTAGGACTCCATTTCCCATTATGCCTTGTGTCTCGTTATTGTAACTGGTTCACCTGTGTCTTATTTCATGTTTGTCTCTTCTCTTGTGTACATATATATTGCCCCTTTGTTCAGTTGTGTTTGGTCGATCGTTGTTGTTTGTTACGCCTTGTTTCACCCTGCTGTGTTCCTTGTTTCATTATGGATTATACGCACTTTGTGAATTGATTAAAAGAACTTTACTGCACATTGATCCGCTCGCCTGTTTTCCCTGCTGCTATACGTGACAGTTAGGCACTGTTGGTAAATTTTGGAACTAGTGTAACAACACTTCTGCCAAAACGACCAGGTGTAGACAATTATAAGCCCATAAATTATCATAATATTCTCCAACACTGGTTAAAGAACTACACAGACAAGTCATACCTGTTGAGCAACCTGTTGCATGTAGCCGTGGCAATGACAGTAACAGGAGCCATTCCTCCATAGCTTATTCGGATATTCTGGACAATGTTGGACCCCTCCTGGAAGCAAACGTTCATTCCACATGTGATGATGGAGATGTCGTCCTCTTTGCGAGGGGATTGTTTGAAAGCTGAGAAATATTGTCCCTAAAACACAAACGGAAAGAATAACTCACAATTTACATTGAATACTACATTTATATCATGAGGTGTGATATATTATGTAATGTATATGTAATGAGACTACAGACCTTTCTTGTGTATGGAATCTCAATGAACAACAAAATCTCATCTGACCTCAAAACAGTCTTTCTATAAGCGGGAAAGAATTTGTCATCCATCTCAAGAACCCGTTCTCCCCCTTTAAAAAAAGTAAGAGTAAAGGTTTTCTGTTTGTAAAGTGTTTTTTTTCTTATCTGCATAACATAGTCCTGAGACATGTAGAAAGACATAGTGGTAGACGGTTTCATCGGATACACGCACCTTGCCTGAAGTTAACTTCTGGTCTGTGTTTGATTATAATATAACAATTTATTTTATATTTGTATTTTGTATGAATATTTTATTGTATATTAATTGTATTAAATTAAATTAAAACTACTCATCAGGAATAGATTCTTTGTGGAGGTCTGCCGGAAGTTGAGTTTGGACCACACAACGTTTGTTTATGTTGTTGCCGCTAAAACCGTCTATACAATTGGTAATGACTCTACTTTACCATGCTGATACATTATGTAATCTGTTTACAGTGGCCGCTTTTTTGCCCGGAATTCCTGCTTATCAGATCATGAAATTACAAACTTTGACCCTTGAACAGAGAAAAACAATATACTGCACCTTTGGACATCACTGTAAGTTTGCAGCCTGCAGCCATGAACACGGGGTTGAGGTCTGAAATGGGACTCGCAGTCATAATATTTCCCCCAACAGCCTGACAGCAAAACATGTTTAAAAACACAGAAAGGAATATTCACTTTATATAACAGGTCGAACTATTTATTTGTGTTATTTTACAACAACAACAAAAAACAGCAGATCTTTATAAATAAATCACACACTGCGACATTTCGAATCTGCTGTCCCGCGAACCAGCGCAGCTGCTCCAGAACGCCCTTGAAGACCTCCGTCTGATGAGTAGGCAGATTCTTTACTGCTTCACGCAACACATCTCCTAGCAGAGTCAATGTCACTGATGCTCCAACCCTAATGCCTGTGAAATACAGAAATCTGTTTCTTAAAGTTCTTACTTTTACTAAAAAGTAAGCTTTAACTATATGTCACGATTTATCTTCATTAAAATCAAGTCTAAATGTGAAATGCTATATGACATATATGGTGTCAATGTCTAACAGACTCGAGCAACTGAAGGGCTATATTGGAAGATTCAGACTTTTTAAACACGAGTTACATTTTTGTACATTTCTCAAAAAAATCCCATAACAAAGAAAAATCATAGATGAGATCTCTATAATATCTCTGTTATTTATCCTACACATTAATGGAGAGCAAAATGTCTCCATTAGAGTTTCATAAGATTTGCCAAGTTTGCAAACAAAATGCATTATTATTGAAGATCTCAATATGAACTCAAACATTTCTGATCAAATTTATCCAATACAAATTATTTCACCTATATAATCTACATTCACGTTTCATCTCCTTACTCTGTTTGAAAGAGTGCACTTTCGTTAATATCTGTTTTTATGTCTCATGAGCAATTTTTGTCCAAGAAATATTTGATAAAGTACTAATGAAACATCTGAGAACTCTCCAGAGCTATGAAACAGCAACCGTTGAACAATAAGATTTTGTACTGGGTTTTCCTTACCATCTCGGGTATGTTGGATGCTGTTCAGTCCTGGAATGTAAGGTGGTGCCAGAATCACAGGATAAAGAAGGTTTTTGAACTTCATCTCAATACCTTGTTAGATAAACGAGTCAGTAGTTAACAGGCGATATCATCATCATTGTCAACATTTTTCATTTGATCATCTAGCCAGAATAAAATCTATGGGGTTTTCAATGTAATCTCAGTGAATATGGGCCTCACCAACTTCTGTGTTCCCAACCACTAGTTTAGCGTTGGGATAGGTGGCCTTTAGTTCCAGGAGTTCTTTGATGGAGCTGGGCTGAATCCAGAGCACTCGCTCCCCCATAAACCTTAACTCTCTCTGTGGCTGTTTACTTAGACTCTACAGAGCACAAACACACAGTATGTCTTTCAAACTGACACACATCCACATCATGTGTATAATACATTTTATTATAACACTAAATGCAGATCAAAAGTTTTTAAACATACCATGAGTTCAGGAGGAAAAATAATCTCTTGTGTTGGGTCTAATGGCATAAACTCTGATGGGTTATACAATTTCTGAGCTGGAAGTGTTGAATTTACCTAAAAAAACCAGAAAGTACATTTCTCTCACATTGATATTTTAAAGAGATAATCCTTTGAAGCTGTTACAATCCTCAGATAACATTTAGTAATACTGATTTGGCATGTGAGATTGTGAAACAGTGATCAAGAAGCATCTACTGTTATTTCACAGGCTCATGAGTGTCACTTCAGACATGTGACTGCTTTCCTGTGAGATTGAAAGGCATTCCATGTCATTGATTTCCTAAGCAGTCGCAACAGGCTTATCAATAGCAAGGCCTTGGGAGAAAAATGGGCTGCTACTCTTAGAAAGAAAAAAATAGTACATATACAGTACAATGTGAGAATTGATATGGCAGTGATATGTCTTACATTGACAAGATCCCGTGTGTGTCCATTTGCCATACAGCATCCATTAATTCTTCCTTTTCCACAGCATCCACCATCCTGTAAATACAGAGACTGTATTAATCTGTACTACTGGTCTTTAACTTTTGTAACCTATTCATCAACACAATCTTTTTAATAAATGGTTTAAAAAAATGATGTTTGTAGGCCTTTATGCAAGTTAAACCCATACAGACACATTTTCTTTTAGACTGACTGAAAGATAATTTAAGTAGTTTAACACTTTTGCATTCCATTTTGCGTACATTAATCCCTATTAGAATGGAAATGAGATCCACTTCTTTATTCAAATTAGATCTTTCGTAAAGTTTCTCAGTCACGCACCATGTTATCATTTATGCCTGTTAGTGAACTTAAAGGAAAAATTCATCCAAAAATAGTCCCCATTGACTTGCCCATAGTAATCTTTATTCCCACTATGGAAAGTCAATGGGGAAATTTTGTTGGCTGAACTATTCCTTTACGGAAATACTTGTGTGCGTGTGGTGTTAGTAAATCACACAAGCTCTTTTACCTTTGTAAACGTCCTGTAGCCTTCCAGAATAGGTCTATACCCTGTACAGCGACATAAATTGCCTGGGAACGACCAAAATAGGAAATAAAAATATGTATTTCAAAACATACACATTAAAGTAAACACAGACATTTGATGCAAAGATAGTAATCATCACTACACCTTGAAAAGCCTCCTGAATGTCGTGCATGGTGGGCTGAGGGTTGTTTCTCAAAAGAGCATACATAGACATTACAATCCCTGGAGTGCAGAATCCACACTGTGACCCATGAGCCTTTGCAATTCGCTCCTGTTTTTAAAAGGGAAGACACTATTGAATTAAATTAGCAAGAGGCAGTAGAAAAATAGTTAATGAACGAAAGAAGTCATTAGTGTGACATGCTTTCATCCTCATTCTCTGGAATAATAAGAAAATAAGATGCAAAACTTTGATGGTTCTCAGACCTGTACTGGATGGAGTTTGCTGGCCACACTGCCGATACCTTCCACAGTTGTTACTGCACAGTGATGCAGAGAGCACAGAGGAGCCAGACAGGCATTAACCGCATGGTGACTTAAAGAATGCTATTAAGGACATAAATGTAATCATATTCACTCATTTTTTAATTATCTTGTAGAATACACACATGTATGCATTTGGGAGTTTATCCAATGCGACTTACAGTGCTATCAAGGTAAATAGTATTTATAGATCTTGGTTGTATCAATTGAGCTACTACACTTCCGTGACAAACCTGCTCAAGATTCAGATTAAGGCAGCAATGCACAATTTATGAATTAATGAAAAAGATACATAATCCGGTTTCGATGTGGATGGTATTTGGACACCATGACAGTACAGGCTCCACAACCACCTTCAGCACATCCCAGTTTGGTTCCGTTCAGACCCACTGCAAGCAATACTAAGGAAAGCAACTTGGAAAACAATAGTGTTAAAGGAACAGTTCACCCAAAAATGAAAATTCTGTCTTTTACTCATCCTCAAATTGTTCCAAATCTGTATACAGATTCTGTATTTTTTTTGTGAATAATGAACACAAAAGAAGATGTTTTGAAGAATGCTTGTAACCAAACAGTTCTTGGCCACCATTGACTACCATAGTAGGAAAAAATGCTTTGTAAGTGTCTTTGTTCTGTTGAACACAAACACAGAAGAAGATGTTTTGAAGAATGTAGGAAAGAAAATAGTTCTGGGGCACTTTTGAATAACATTGTAGATTTTCCTACTATGGTAGTCAATGGTGACCAAGAACTGTTTGGTTACAAGCATTTAAATGAGTTTAAATGAGGACAGATTTTTTATATTTGGGTGAACTGTTCCATTAAGTGTGAACGATTACAGTTTTTTTTCAATTGCTAACATCCTTTTGACCAATCTGTAGTCACATTTTCAAAACTCTAAACACAATTAGCACAACATCCGTCTGTTGTGACCATAGCATTAACAAAATTCATGTTGTTTTCACAACATACTCAGTCGATTAACACGTTTCTAAAATGCTTACATTTTCTTTTCACACAAGCTTACCCCATACCAAAATTATGGATCTTTCTTATCTTTTTTACAAATGTTTGAAGTACTAGTGAAATAAACAATGACAATTCTTATTAATTCATGAAATGTTGCAGCGTTTATAGTAAATAGCTTATCAATGTGGGTCATTTTCTTTTTAAAATTCATGTAACCTTAAAATAATCTTCAGTCAAAATCTGAAAATGCACTTCCGCCCTGAAATGACTATCCATCTCAAATGACGTAAATTAGATGGCATGGACCGGAGCATCCGTTAACTCATCCCCTTCAACTGTCACTCTGCTGCCAGTTTCATTTCAAAATCAATGCAACAGCTGTTTTTACACATCCAATCAATTCGCAGTGAAAAACACAAGCCACGACCACTAATTTTATCCTTTGAAATTCCTTTTCACTCGGAAATGTGTCAGAATACAGAAGTAAAAACGATCGCAACTTCCGGTTCACAGGGACTTTAAACACAGCATGACAAAAACGAAGACCTGATGTTCCAAACCCTAAATATAGTAAAAAAGCGTCTTCTTCTTCTTCTGCTGCAACAACAGCAGCTTACAGTAAAAGACCTGATAAGAATTTTCTAATTAGTGATAATTGAAAAATAGCTGATTCCAATCTCAGTCTGAGACATAGCTAGATGTTGAAGTCTTTCCATCACATGATCATGAGCATCCAAATGCTGAAGATCAAATAGATTAGAATTGTACGTACACAGAACTTTTTTTTTGTCCGTTATTTTGTTTTATTTTTGCTATTTTTGAACCAAAGGGCATGCATTTTTATCACTGACAGCAATTACATAGTGCTAATAAAGCCTTTACTGCAGCAGTGCACTTACTTTTTTGTACATTCTACTGACGATTCCTTCACTATGTTGTCTTCTGTGAGCTTTTGGAAAGTTTTGAAAGTTTGTGTTTTCATGGAGATATTGGACAAAGCAAACTTTTTCATCATATGTTTTTTTTCTTCGATTTTTCAGTTGGGTGTGTAAGTCACATCCAACCTTATATCCTCTAAAATATGGCACCATATTGAAACTGAAATTACAATATCAGCAAGAGTAATTGACAATTATGATTATTATATAGACAAATGTATATACAATATCCACCTTTAGTTTATTGACAGAAAATTCCCAATGAACCCCACCCCCACCTACTTTTGGTGTAATTGTATGGTAACGTTTGCACTTCTGTCACTTTTGCTGTAATTGTATGGTAACGGTAGGTTCTAGAAACAAACTTTAAGTGTTCATTGGTAGCAGAGATGTGTATGTTGTTTGTGTAAAAATATAATTAATCAAGCTCAAATATTTTTTCAGTGATTGAGCTAAAATCAAAAAGCGTTACATTGTACCCCCCACTCTACCCTATCTAAAATTAATCCACACAGAGGAATTGTGATACAGAAAAGAAAAATACAAGATTATTTTACAACACAATAGATTTTTTTTACAGCTGACTGAATAAAAAAAAGACTTTCATATTGTATGTTCTATACAGGTCGAACTGAAACATGACAAGTAATGCAGTTTTTGTAATGTCATTCATTGTTAGCATTTTGACAAGTGCTCGAATTGAATCAAGTCTTATGGGGGGTCCCCAC
Organism: Triplophysa rosa; assembly: GCF_024868665.1. NCBI lineage: Eukaryota > Metazoa > Chordata > Actinopteri > Cypriniformes > Nemacheilidae > Triplophysa > Triplophysa rosa. The sequence continues at coordinate 12,459,798 of NC_079899.1, forward strand.
TTTTTTTGGTGGGGGTGGGAGTTAGTCTCGCAATATACAATTTATACAAAATGCACAATATATTTGATCATAATATGCATAAATATATACTATTTATTAAAAACAGGCTTACATAAAAGAACAGGCTTCTTTTACTGTATTTTGGATCAAATCAAGGCAGGCTTGGTTAACAGAAATTACTTTTGAACAGTAGTGTATGTCCAACAGAATAATTCTAGCATTATTTACCAATGTAGTATTTACTATTTTCCCTAAAAACAACTGGATGATTGACACTGTGATAATAATGTTTGTTCCAAAAACTTGTTTAAATGCAAGAAACTAATTTATTATATATTAAAAACATAAATTGTGACCAGTGTTGGGTAAGTTACTCTCAAAAAGTAATTAATTACTAATTACTAATTACATATTCAAGTGTAATTAGATTACTGTACAAATTACTCTCTCCAAAAGTATTTAGTTACTTATTACTAATTACTTTCTATATCCTATATCAACCTTGATTAGTTAAGTGATTCAATGATAGGCATGAAAGGGCTCTTTTAATTCATTTAAATAAACAACATTAAACTACATAAAGAAGTATTATTAACTGACCAAAGTATTACAAATGTGAGAATTATACATAAAAGCACAGATTTAAAGTTAGACTTTGAATTTTGATGTCAATTCCACTGTTGCACACACATATATTACACAAAGTATTTAGTTTAATTACATCAAAAGTAACTGTAATTAAATTACAGAAAAAACAAAAGTAATTCAATTCGAGCACTGATTTTGACAGTCTATGCGTTATGTAAGGAATAATTGACGACGGGCCGTTCAATTATCGAAAGTTAATGCACACCCCGAGGTGGTAATGCGGCCACGACGCAAAGCGGAGTGGCCGTTACACCTCGGGTGTGCATTAACTTTCGATAATTGAAAGGACCGGAGTCAATTATTCCGCTTATACCACGGTCACAACACCACAAGACGTTGTTCCGATACCACAAGACGTTGTTACGATGTTTTATGTCAAGACATTTGTATGGTATTTGTCCCGGAATGCTCTTGCTGGTAGAACTAATTTCTTACGCATCTCATCTGAAGGCGTTGCTTGAGCCTGCATATGCAGTTTTCCGAGAGCGAGAGGAAGACAGACAGTGCACGTGCACACGCGTTTGCTTCACTGAGAGTGAAAAGACAAGTATCTACAGTTGATTTGTTTTCGTCGTATTTAACACCCCTGTCGTATAAGAAAAGTATTAAGAGAAAAAAGTGACACGGAGGTTTCTGCGCCAGCTGCGGTTCTCGCAGTGGCATAGAAAGCTTCCTGCTGTGTGTTTTAAGTCCCGTTTACCCATTCCACAGACGAATTTAACATGTTGTTTTTGTTATGTTTGTGCTTAGTGTTTTATCTTTAACCCGATGATTGTGTCATGTAGTTTGCCGTTACCTTTGATATATGCTTTAGTTTTTCGTCTGAACAGTCCTGTACAGTGCTCTCGCCATTGTTGTTCAAATGCTGTCCATAAATAATAGTTATTTCTTCTCAGACAATGGAATTTGCCTGTCACTTTGTCTGTTGTTAGATACGTATTCACTGGTGGACAGTAGGATACATTTAAGTTCAACTGGGCGCAGTGATATGGAACTGTAATTCGGTCGACAAATCTGGAACTACTTCATAGGTGTGCGTTTAACTGAAAAATAATGCACACCCGTCGAACGTTCGTCAGCCAATCAGAATGAAGCATTCAACAGCCCCGTGGTATAAGATTGATTATACCACGGGGCTGTGGAATGCTTGATTCTGATTGGCTGCCGAAGGTTCTACAGGTGTGCATTATTTTTCAGTCAAACGCACACCTATGAAGTAGTTCCAGTTCTGTCGACCGAATTACAGTTCGATATCACTGCGCCAAGTTTTACCGTTATAACGGATTTATACTGTAGCTACAGTCCACCACAAACAACATGGAAGACGATTTAAATTTCCAGAAATAACTTTTAATAATTAAGGAAAGCACGAAAATTTCAACAATTGGGCAAAAGCTGTACTTGACAGTCAAGAAGATGATAAAAAAGAAAGCGAACATCAAAGGCAGACAGCATTAGCAAACGTCATAAAACGGTCACTGAAGATCAACTAGACAAGATTGAAGGTGAAAAACACGAAGAAAACACCAAAAAGACAACAGCTTGGGCAATAAATGTGTTCAACGATTGGCTTAAAACAAAAAACTACGTTTGCTGAAGAGGTAGAAAGAGAGGGGGCAAAGGCTTTAAACAACTATCTGCAAGCTTTCTATGCAACTGTGAGAACTGCAGCTGGCACTAAATGAATAGATAAACATCGATTGAATACTTGTTCCGTTTTTTTACATCATGCTTATAACTATAAAATACCAACAAAGTAAATTATACATTTTGACAAGCCTATTTGTTCACAGGGTTTTGTCATTACTACAATCACATGTGCATGCGCGCTCTCTCTCAAGCTTTTAAAATGACGTCACTACAGGCAGCTTCGGATGAGAAAATAGTCCCCCACTATTATATAGCATTATAAGCGCGGGAAACATAACAAATCTCTTGAAATAAAACACATGAAAAAGTGTGCATTAACTTTCGATAATTGAACGGCCCGTCATCAATTATTCCTTACCATATGTTCCTGTTTTCTATAGAAAACTAGTGCTAATGTTTTGACTGAATGATGGGTTTGCTGTGTTTGGATATAGCATCTATATTGAAAAAGCCATTTAGCATCTTAATATGTAGAGTTTGTATTTATTTAACAAAATGTGGTTTTGGCAAGAAGATTAACTATTTGGCTAATTGTGATGTGTGCTACTGTGTTAAGAGTTTAGAAAAAGTACTTTAAGTATTGGTAAACGCTTGTTAGCAATTGAAAAAAAACTATAATACAAAATTACTCAATAAAGTACAGGTAAATATACAATAATGCTAACTGGTGACAATCTCTGTTTTGATGCTTGAGATCAGATGATATAGGGGTAAATGATTGATGTCTTTCCACAAGTTTTACAGGACAAATCAAAGATTAACCAAGAAATAGCAAAATAAACAAAATCCTACTTACATTTAAAAAATATTGATGTTATATCAAAGCTACATCCTTACAGAAATATATGCTAATTCTAAAGGAAAGTCTAATAGATTTCCCTTTTAATGTCAGACATGAAAAACAAGTGTTGCAATTAGGCCTACAGACAAATCAAATGTTCTAAACAAACAAGCAGATCTGGTGAAGCTTTACAGTGACTCACACACCAGCATGAAGCAAACAGTTGTGCAAACTGCATAACTTTAAAGAGAGTGACCAATCTGTGGGATCAGTTTTTTTCACGAGTGTTAACATTAGATATTAAAAGACTTAATAGGCTATTGTAAGAAGCATTCCGTTCCAACACACAGAGACTGTTCAACACAGATGAAAAAGGATACATGTTTTCCTGATGTATGTCAGAAGCGTCATTTCAGGATCTGCATTTCTCTCAGTGATCTGTGCAGAATTAATTGTCAAACAATCATTAAGGCATTCGTTTGGGTTTTTAAAAGTTGTTAAATGTACACTGTATTGTACAGCTTTTTTTATACATAACTGTAAAAATGTACATTTTCATTTGCTTTTCCAAATACGTTTAAACGAAACATTAAGACAATTTCATCAATCATCAAATACCTTTTTGCCGTTAACAAAGAAAACAAGGTCATCGCCTGGATCTTGAAGTTTGTTCTTTATCTTGTCCATTGTAATAGAAATATTGTCCCACTGTTTCTCTGTAGACTGAGTTCAGATGAGTTTGAGAGCTGAGCTGTGAATATAGAGCTGTGAGCGCCGCGTCACGTGACAGCGCTCTTATCAAACGTGCTCTCCTGACGAGCAGCAGTGCGGTTAAATGGAGAATGACGCGCGAGTGAGTTGCAGTGGCACCAAATATTTACTACTATTCACCCATACTTCGTTTAGAGCGGTAATTAATGTTATACATAGATTCTACACGTACATTGTATTATTTAAATAATTTATCATCAAAATAAAAAGTGTTCCTCTAGTTAAATATAGCCAAAAAGTTACAGACATTATTATGGCATCCGGACAGACTCACCTTCTTTACATATTATATGATAGCATTTTATTATTTTATCCTAACGCAGTTACTGGGACAAAGATGAAACTGTCTTCATTTACTCACCCTAAAGTTGTTCCAAATCTGTTTACATTTATTTGTTCTGCACACAGATATTTGTAAGAATGCTTGTAACCAAACAGTTCTTGGCCACCATTGACTACTATAGTAAGAACATTTTCTTTGTAAATTTCTTTGTTCTGTTGAACACAAAAGAAGATATTTTGAATGTATAAATCAAACAGTTTCTATGGCACTTTTGTAAGTTGGCACCATTGTAAGTTTTCCTGGTTGTCAATGGTGGCCAAGAACTGTTCGGATACAAACATTCTTACAAATATCTTTCTCTGTGTTCATCAGAACAAAGAAATGTATACAGATTTGGAACAACTTGACACTTGAACTGCCCTTTCAATACTACTTACATTACATTTCTCAAAGACCATCCCTTATATTAGAACAATAATCCTGTGATTTTTTTTGTCATGTTTTTATATAATAATAATAGTGAAATGGTAATGAGTGGAGACAAATGAGAAAAGTTTTGATGATTCAATTAAAGCTGTTTATTTTGGCCCTTTAAAATTCTTTAATCTTGGCATAAATATCAAAATCTTTCCAGAAGAAATTAAATATCCAATCAAGTTCATTATTCATTCTACAGTTGTAAAAAAGTTTAGTTGTTGCAAACCATCGCTGGGTCAAATGGACATTTTCCAGGTTAATTTAAACCAACAGTTCCCACAATATATCCCTTATAGTATCTCACACACAGTGACCTCATAATCGTATAATAACTTATAGTGTCTTGATGCTTAACAAACCACAGCCCATGTGTTACCCAAATATGCGTTCACTATAGCCTATACTGATTCACCACATGGGAACTAAAGAGCGAATGAGACCCAGCTCAGGACAGGCATTTCATAAACGCTTGAAGATGACTGTTTTAAGAAACCTTTGTGAAACAATGAAAATTCATAAAGAAAAACATACTGAATATCTTATAGGCAATGAAAAATGACGGAGACACAGGAGTCTCTAAAAGAGCTATTAAATAATGAATGTTGTCCAGTTCTGGGTCAGTCTATCCAAATTCATGACATCTCCATTAGATGAAAGCCTCCGTTGGCCTCTCGTAACTCCTCTTTCTTGCGAGCCAGCACCATGTTAAATACCATAGCGGCGAGAGTGTTCCTTCCGTGAGAGATCCCTCTGCTGGTGCTTCTCTCAGCATAGTTGGAACTCTGTTCTCTGCAGCTGACGAAGTACGTGCGGACACCTCCCCGCCGTTCACTGACCCCTTTGACGAAGATATCTCCTCTAAGCTGTAACACAAAGCCGCGGTCAGCGAGGATACGGCTCGTGGCTTCTGGGACTTGAATACGGCCCTTGAGCCCTGTGCTGTCCATTCGGCTAGCGAGATTCACAGTCATTCCCCAGATATCATACTGAGGCTTGGTGGCTCCAATGACTCCAGCGACTACAGGCCCGTGAGAAATACCTATAGGATGAAGAAGATTTTGTAATGGTAAAGTATTATCATAAATCATGAAAAATAAAAGATGTGCCAACAATGAAATAAATGTAACCACACTGATTTTAAATAAGTATGACTATGTTGTCTGTCTGGGACTTGACTGCTTCATAAATATGTACAGTACAGTAAGAGTCTTCTCAAATCACATATACAGTCAATCATATCAATGGCATTGCTTAAGCTTATTAATAAGCTTATAAGTGTGTCCGAACCAGCAGTGAGCAGATGTGTTAATTCTTTACATAGCACGCAGTGACCAAACACGCATATGACACAATTATTTTGATTTTTTACTTGTTAACAGTGGAGGTGATAAAATTCTAGCACAATCTTACCAACGCACAACTGGAAATTGTTTGAGGTACGTTTGTTTATTTCTTTCAGTGTTTCTTGCATGGCCAAAGCGAACAGAACCAGTGTGCTGAGGTGGGCCCACTCATCTTCACATTCCTATAACAAACAATACAAATGTGCGTTTATACAAACATAAATTTATACACTCCCCATCCAAAAAAAAGGTCACCACCTGGATTTAACTAAGCAAATAGGTAAGAGCCTCCCATAGGATTGGAGGTCTAGGTTCAGCAACGTTATGTGCCCAAAGAATGAGGTCAGCTGACTACCTGAATATATTGAATGACCAGGTTATTCCATCAATGGGTTCTTTCTTCCCTGATGGCACGGCCATATTCCAAGATGACAATGCCAGGATTCATCAGGCTCAAATTGTGAAAGAGTGGTTCAGGGAGCATGACATCATTTTCACACATGGATTGGCCACCACAGAGTCCGGCCTTAACCCCATTGAGAATCTTTGGGATGTGCTGGAGAAGACTTTGCACAGCGGTCGGACTTTACCATCATCAATACAAGATCTTGGCGAAAAATGAATGCAACTCTGGACGGGAAAAAATTGACATTCAGGACATTGCAGAAGCTTATCGAATCGATGCCACAGTGAATGCGTGACTTTTTTTGGATGGGCAGTGTAGTTTAAAAGGTATATCACATATGTGTTCATAAATATATATTCATTTTTATATATTGGCTGATACCAGTATGGTCACAAATACAGTATATTATGCATCTAATAAATATTTTAAAATATGTATTTATAATAAAATGATATTTTATAATTAAAACATGATTTTTCTATTTTTTCATATTTGATCTATTTAATTATAATAAATACAGTTATATTTTAATTAAACATAACTGACATAAGGACATACCTGCTTTTCAGGAGACAAGCCAGATGCAGCCATATAGCAGCTGCCAATGGTTTTGATCTTTTCTATCTCCTGGAAATAAGGCTCTGCTAGCAACTTGTTGGGGATGAAAATGAATTATAATGTACTTATTCAAATACAATGTAAAAGAATTAGACATTTGTGCATTTGAAACACATTCCATTAGGAATAGTAGTGTAAACTGCTAGCCCATACTGTAGTCCAGGGGCGTTTGACAAAATCTGTATTGAGATGCTTCTTAAATCTATGTACCTCATCAAAGTCACCGACAATCTCATTAAGAAGTCGTAGACACTCAACGTCTTGATGAATCATCTCTTTCTTCTCATAATAATCGGTGAAGTCTGGAATGGAAGCAAACATCACCCCGACTCTCTCAAACGATTCAGAGAATAGATCCTTAAAGAATATATACAAAGAAAATACAGTATTTTAATATTAATTGATAAAATTGTTTATTAACAACATTTGTATTAATACATGACAGACGATGCTTTAAATTAGACTTAAAGTGAAACTTCGCCGAAAATGAAAATTCTGCCACACTGTAAACACGAACAAGTTGGCAATACTCAAAAAAATTAAGGCAACTCAGTTTAAGTAATCAGAACTTTCAAATTTTGATTACTGTTAAATTAAAGTTCTTAAAGGGGTCATATGGCACGAACACATGTTTTTATGTGTCTTTGGTGTGTTATATGTTGCCCATGCATGTATTAGACACGTAAAATTGCAAAAATTAAAGTGTCGGAACAAAAGAGGCATTCTATCTAAAAGCGAATGCTCACCCAGACCTGAAACGCCTCGTGTAACCACACCCCCACAAATCTACGTCAGTTCGTAGTATGATTTGACTAAGACCGCCCAAATGTATACGTAAGTAAGGTGGGCGTACCTGTCAGCACAATTGCTTTGGAACCTGATGTTCCAAATATGGTAAGAGGCGTTGCATTTCCGTCACACGCTTGCAGTATTCGACCAATCACTACGCACTGGTTAACTGGCCAATCATAGCACAACTCGCTTTTCAGAGCGATGAGCTTTGTTAAAAATCTGCGCGTTTCAGAGAGGCGGGGCAAAGAGGAGATACAAACATTCACGGTATGTGGAAAATACATCGCTTTTAAACCTTAAATCGTGTATACACATTGAATTACATCTAAAACAAACAATAAAATTCGTTTTAGCCGTGTCTTATGACTCCTTTAATAAGTCTTAGTAAGTGTATATTAGTAGGTAATATTTTTACATTAACTAAGCTAAACTAAACTCTTTAATGTATACAAACCAGTGGTGGCAGTGTCTCTCAGAAGTCAAGATGGGCAGAGGATCACCAATTCCCCCAATGCTGTGGCGAAAAATAGTGGAGCAATATCAGAAAGGAGTTTCTCAGAGAAAAATTGCAAAGAGTTTCAAGTTATCATCATCTACAGTGCATAATATCATCCAAAGATTCAGAGAATCTGGAACAATCTCTGTGCGTAAGGGTCAAGGCCGGAAAACCATACTGGATACCGTGATCTTCGGGCCCTTAGACGGCACTGCATCACATACAGGAATGCTACTGTAATGGAAATCACAACATGGGCTCAGGAATACTTCCAGAAAACATTGTCGGTGAACACAATCCACCGTGCCATTCGCCGTTGCCGGCTAAAACTCTATAGGTCAAAAAAGAAGCCATATCTAAACATGATCCAGAAGCGCAGGCGTTTTCTCTGGGCCAAGGCTCATTTAAAATGGACTGTGGCAAAGTGGAAAACTGTTCTGTGGTCAGACGAATCAAAATTTGAAGTTCTTTTTGGAAAACTGGGATACCATGTCATCCGGACTAAAGAGGACAAGGACAACCCAAGTTGTTATCAGCGCTCAGTTCAGAAGCCTGCATCTCTGATGGTATGGGGTTGCATGAGTGCGTGTGGCATGGGCAGCTTACACATCTGGAAAGGCACCATCAATGCTGAAAGGTATATCCAAGTTCTAGAACAACATATGCTCCCATCCAGACGTCGTCTCTTTCAGGGAAGACCTTGCATTTTCCAGCATGACAATGCCAGACCACATACTGCATCAATTACAACATCACGGCTGCGTAGAAGAAGGATCCGGGTACTGAAATGGCCAGCCTGCAGTACAGATCTTTCAACCATAGAAAACATTTGGCGCATCATAAAGAGGAAGATGCGACAAAGAAGACCTAAGACAGTCGAGCAACTAGAAGCCTGTATTAGACAAGAATGGGACAACATTCCTATTCCTAAACTTGAGCAACTTGTCTCCTCAGTCCCCAGACGTTTGCAGACTGTTATAAAAAGAAGAGGGGATGCCACACAGTGGTAAACATGGCCTTGTCCCAACTTTTTTGAGATGTGTTGATGCCATGAAATTTAAAATCAACTTATTTTTCCCTTAAAGTGATACATTTTCTCAGTTTAAACATTTGATATGTCATCTATGTTGTATTCTGAATAAAATATTGAAATTTGAAACTTCCACATCATTGCATTCTGTTTTTATTCACAATTTGTACAGTGTCCCAACTTTTTTGGAATCGGGTTGTACGTATTTCTTAGTCTTAACATGCATAAAGCAAACACCTTGACTTATGCAACCCAAAATAAGCAAGAAGAGACTGATCTCAGAACTGGCATTAACACAGTCATTGCTCACTTGTGACATGTCACAATTTACTCTCCTAATGCAGTCTGACGTAAAGCATGCTGGGAACTGGAAATCCTTCTCGACCAATTGCGTTGAATTAATGTCTTCAAATTAAGTCAATTGAACAAGGAGTATTTTTTTTGTCAAAACTTCAAGTTAATCAAAAATAATCATTATACTTTAAAAATATTTAAGTAAGTAGAACTTTAAAAAAAAAATTAAGTTTACATTAATTAATCTGTTTGATTATTTTGAGCATTTGGGTTTACAGTTCGCCCTCAAGTCATTCAACAAACCCAGGACATCCGTTCATCTTCGGAACACAAATTAGGTCAGTTTTGAAGAGGTCCAGGAGCTTTCTGACTCCCGCCCATTCTGCATTTTGAATGTTTGTTACGTTGCTGTATGGTCAGAAAGCTCCCGGATCTCTTCAAAACTATATCAATTTTCATTTATCAATTTTCATTTTTCGGCGGAGTTTCCCTTTAAGTTTGAAAACAAATAGCTGGATAAGTTTATTTTATATGCTAAACGGTGAGGTTTGAAGGTCTGAGACCATCAATGTTCAAAACCTAGAAACGACCTAAAAATATACGATACATACTATATAAATTATACATTTACTCACTTTCTCTCTTTCAAGTGTTACATTATTAAGCTTCAAAGTTGAAACTACCATAGTCTGACTTAAAAAACTTAAAATTAACACATGTTCCCATTTCTCCCAGTCATCTATAGGTAAAGCTCTCAACTACATCATTGTTCCTGTCTCTCTCAAGAAAGTGGCGAGCAACATGGGCAGGGAGGATGTTGTAGATCAGACACTCATTATGTTCCCTCAGTTCCTTCATGTCCTCCACTTCCTGTCTGGCCTGCAGACGCCACAGGAAGTCAAGCCTGGCTGTAGTTTCTAACTGTGAGCAGAGAAAAAAAATATTATATGAAACATTAAAATGACCTTTGAATACATCCAATTTTGAGTGCACTGTGTTTGCATTTTAAGTATGGTAGTTAAGATCTGTAGTTTTACAGCATTTAGTCATATTGATTAGTGTCAGTTTCTAAATATACTAATACACTTTGAACACTGAAAGTTGTATGTAAAAACTAGATGTTATTAAGTATTGTTATTAAATATTGTAGTTTAGTGAAAAGAGTTAAACATTTGTGCATTTGAAAACAAAATTGATCAAATTCTTGATAATGTCAAAGAATTTTCATCAATGTTTACTATGTTTTGTGAATGCATTAGGGACAGCAATTATGATTGATTTTCAATAAAGTGTTCAGTATATGTTTTAAACACCAATGAAACCAATATATACATTTGTTAAAATATATCTAAATAACAAAATCAGCAGTAGTACAATAGTAGCATAAATGACTATAAATTATGTTACATGTATAATACTGCCATTCATAATTTAAATGTTTACTAACTTATTAATTGTTATAAATGATAACATAATATACACTACCAGTCAAAAGTTTGGAAACACTTACACTTTCTTTCTTTCTTTCTTTATTTACTTTTAGAATATTAGGAAATCCATCTATCCAACTATAGACTAGCCCAATTGTAACTGTGGGGTTTATGTTGTGGATATAAGCATCTAAAACAAATCAAAACTGTTGTATTTTAGCATCTTCAAAATTGCCACCCTTTGACTAAATTTTGTTGTCTTGTCATTTTATCATTCAGCTTCTTGAGCTCTCACTCTGGGAAGCTTTTTAAAGAGTATTGAAGGAGTTCCCGATATATTCAGTACTCTTATTTGCTGCTTTTCTTCATTATTTGGTCTAAGTCATCCATTTAAAAAAATATAAATATATTTTGGTTTTCTAAAGAAAGAACTTGATATGTACAATTATATGCACAAATATGCACAATTATATTTTTTGCCAACAAAAGTCATTTCAAACCTTAAAAGATTTTTACGATCATTAAAAACATTTCAGTCAAGTGTTTCAAAACTTTTGACTGGTAGTGTATAGCAGTAAAATGATTATAAAAGTTGAATTTATGTAATATATATGATTTACACTAAATAATTACATAATATTTTTATACAATACCTGTCTACTGTTATAAAGAACAACCACGACAAACATAGCCATTAGCAGCACAGAGATGCTTTTTTTTCTGAGGTACTGAGATCTGTGCAAAACACAAATATGAACATCAGAACAGGGCCATGCAAAACAACAAGTGCAATGTAAAAATACCTTTGAATTTGGCCATTTTGGTTTTGGCGGATAAAGAGCACATTGAAGGCTACTTCAATGAGGTATGTGTAAACAGCAATGACTAACATCAGTACAGCCAGCTTCAACAGGCAGCTGAGCCTTAGAAACACTGCACACGTCACCATGGCAACCACACCACCCAAGACAAAGAACTGCAGACAAAATGACTGACAAAAGTCAGTGGGTGCTTTTTTTGACACATTAGTTACAATGTTTCATTTAGTATCTGCTGTACCTCAGGATGGGTGCAGATGTTCACTGGCCATTGAGTGCTTTGGTCCTCAGAGCTTTTGTGGTCCTCCTCACCCACCTCAAGTGTGTTACACCACAACTGTCCAATGAAATAACCAACATGACCCATAGATCCATTTTAACTTGACTGAAAAGTCTGTTTAAGTAAATCTGTTTAAAATGGCACTTACAATATCAGAGGAGGCCACACCGAAGTTAATAGCAATAGCAGTGAGGGTCAGCAGGTTACGGATGCTCTTGGTCTCGTGAATCCAGCAGCACAGAAGTTGCAGGTACAGAGGAGAGCACTTAAACTCCTCAGCCAGTGTGACCAGAAGCAACAGCAGGTAGGCAAACAAGAATACTAAAAACTGGACCATTGGACAGATTCTGTGGGTGACACACACAAAGAGTTCTTATTTAAATATAATCCGGTCCCAATTAAAATATATAACTAAAGTATACACAAGACCATGAGAATGCCTCACTGTGGTGAGGGAATCAGGGCCTGAACAGCCATGATGAAGAGGAGCATGAGGAAGGAGCAGGCTAAATTAGACCTGAACATCTCATCTCGCATCTGAGAAAACTGAAAAACAGTTGTACGTTTTATAAGCAGTAGACTATCAGTCACACCCAAATCACGGGTGCTTATGCGCTTCTAAGCAAGTAGTACCCAACGCAAAATTCCCACCTTGCCCTCGATGTGTGCGTCTTTGAAGACCAGCGTGAACGGTGTGATGTGTTCTTTGCGCATTTGCTCACTGCTGCGCACCTCGATGGCCTGCTTGATTCTTTTGTTGATCTCTCGTGAGTTGGCACAGTGAGCTGTAATATGATTGGACAGCTGCACCAGGGAGCCATTGGTGAAAGTAGCTAAGATCTGAAAGATGACATCATATGATATAATTATTTGATGATAAAGATGATGCACAAATATATCGGCCATTAAACGTATCGGTTGATAAAAGCTAGTTTCCAGACTGATATCGGTCGATAGTTCAAAACAGCCGATATATCCTTTCCATCAAAAGAGGGCAGGAAAATGCAATGAATTTGTGCTCTGTGTATAGAAAATATTAAGAAACATCATCAGTTTGATGTTCAATATAAATAGTCACATGAATTAATAACATTCAGAAAGTTAGGAAATATTACTTTTATCTTCAGACTATTCACTGAATAATCGGCTATCGGTATCAGTGGAGAAATTTTGTATATAATAATAACTAACATGTTTGCTTGCTCAATAGACTTCCAATGTAATGCACTTACATTTTAAATGTAAATTTTAGTTTTAGTATTTAAAATAAACATTAGAATTTTAGCCTATGACTAACAAAAAAACGGTTACATTTCTTGAGAATGTAAAGTTCTCAAGTCTTTCAAAAAGTTCCAGACTATGTTATTCAGTGAATTCAATGTGTATTTCAAGCATTTTATGAAAGTTCATAGCACTCACGCAGTTCATGCCAATGATATTGTCAAAGGGAAGTTCAGCACTCCACGATGTCTCGTCCTTGCTGGTCCTCCTAACTTTGGGTGCCTCCTTGTTTTCTTGCGGCGTATGGCAGATCAGAAACGTATCGATCTTATGTTTGCGTAAAAACTCGTTTCGCTCATGGCCTTGGCCCTCTTCAGTCTCATATACGCCCTCTAGACAGTCCAGGGTTGCTCGTGATATGTGTATCCTCCTAATATTACACAGCTCGAGTTATTATTCCATTATAAATTGCTTTTATGTAAATGTGTATAAGAGTTACGTAATGTGGCGATTGCTAATGATCTCGTGTACTTGCCCTGAAATGCCTCCAGCCTCTAGCATGTTGGCAACATCTACATCCCAAGACCACACATCAAACTGCCATTTCTGAAGACCCAAAACCCCACACAGAACCGAGCCAGAGTGGATCCCGATACGCATATCAACATCTGTCTTTAAGTCTTTGCGTACATATCTGGAATAGTGAGAAAGTGTAAACATTTATTTGATTTAGTATTACCTATAAACACTGGTCCAGAAGCACTTCCTGTTTCAGTTTGTGAATCCAACAGAACAGTGTTGTTTATGTCTAGGAAAATGGTCTGTATTGTCTTCTTTTTAAATATATATTTATTCTATATCAACAGAATTAGAGCAATAATAATTATTATGTTGACACACACCGTATAGTGTTGATCATGGCCAGACCCATCTCCACGCAGCAGCGGGCATGTGCCGTTTGAGGCTCTGGCACTCCAGACACACAGTAATAACAATCTCCCAGAATCTTTATCCTCATGCAGTGATTCTCCTAAAATTTGATAAGGGATGTGTGACAGCAAATTGAAAGCATGTCATGTAATTAATTCAATTACATGTTTTAAGGGATTGACAGCTCTAACCAAAGCCTCCAGTCTGTAAGTCTCAAAAGGTGAATCTCTCTCACCTCTGCAAGGCGATCAAAGCGACCGAACAGCTCATTGAGTGTGCGCACCAGTTCCTGAGCCGGCATGGTCATCGAGAGAGAAGTGAAGCCTTTTATATCAGCAAACAGGATACTGCGATAGAAAAACACAACTAAAACAACAACAGATGTGTATTTCATATTTCATACATCATCTGTGTGACCTAAATTCCATTGTGTACCTGACATCTTTGTATTGGTGGATGTAGGTCTTGTGAAACTGTTGAGAGAGCAATCCATCATCTATGGAAGTCATGTCAGAAATCATCTCCATGGCAATAAATCGGGGAAGTATGGACATCACCAATCGTTCCTACGGCAAAATGATCCAATTCTTTAGAAGTTATAAATGAAGAGTTTGGTTCCAAAATGAGATAACTCTGTTTTTAAAACTTTTCAAAAATCATGATTTTTTTATTGTGCATTCCAATTAATATCAATCAAACTGCAGTTGGTTTGTTTTGATTTAAGCCATAATAACTAAAAAAATACAGCTAATGAAAATCATGATAACATGATTTTCTTTTAAAACGGAGTTATCTCATTTTGGAACCAAACTCTTCAAATATATTCAGTGAATAAAAATTCTGCAGTCGGGATTTGCATTAAACTGTGATGTAAAACATGATAAAAAGCCTACTGCCTCTGAACCTGTCTTTGGTTCTCTCGCTCCATCCTGACACGTCCCTCGATGCATCGCGTGTCTCAAGGAAGGCCTGTCTTTGGGCACGATCCGAGAGGTAATGAATGAACAGCCCTGCAGTGTTCATTACCATGTACAAAAGACCTTTTGCCAGTAACTGAAAGAAACAAGGGGTAAAATTGAAAACAGTTGCTGACATAACAGAGAACGTAGATTTAGAGTACACTTATGCATTTGACAGATGCTATTAAGTGATTCACAGTTCGTTCAAAGCACATTTGATCATTTTTTAGGTTCACTGAGAACCAAACCCATGATAAATATCAGTGATTTTTGCTTAGAACAATGACATTTAAAAGGAATAATTCAAATTTCAGTTTTCTATTTCAAAGGGAGAAAAATGTATGCGTTATGGATGTGACAAAAATGGATGCACGTTTTTTTGACAGACAACATACTTTGTAGGATTTCTGTGAATTAAAATGTCCAAACAAGAAGCAACAGTACCCAACAAATGGAGAAGAGTTGACTCTTTATTGCATATAAAATAGCTACTATATTTTAATTTTCATGTGTCCATTTATGAAGAATATGGACCGTTATGAATGTGACGATTCACTTACCTGACTATTGGAAAAATGCTTTAAAAGCTTTAAGAGAGACTTCACATGGGCATTCAAACGACCAAATATTGGCACCTGACCTAACAGTATGGTGAAAACCTTTGGTAAAAACTTCATCTTAAGGTTGACATTTGCATGAAATCGGCAATACATTTTGCATTAAAATGTATTTTTGGGTGAACTATTCCTTTTACACTATTGTACTGTTGTGTTTCTTTACAGGAACATTTGTGGAGTCGCTGATGGCACAAAAGTTGTGTTTCTTTACCTTTCTCACAATGGGTCATTGTAATTTCTAAAAGCAAATTACAATGACCTTTCTTTTAGGTCATTGTAATTTCTAAAAGCGTCCACCAACAGGTGCAAGGCAGCAGTGATGAATCCTGTGCAGATGGACCACAGTAGAGGTAGCGGCAATAACGTGTAGGTGGCAAACAGGGTGAAGAGCACATACCAAGACTGGTCCGTCTCCAACCCATACACCAAACCACCCAGCGCCTGCACAGTCTGAGACAGCCAGCTCACTAAGCCAAAGTAGCGCAGGTAAACCAGAGACATCAGATCTTTACAGATGAGGACTACGGCGCATATAACTGCTCCAAGTGCCATGAAGAGCCCCGCCAACCACCCTCGCTGAGAATCCACCATCTCAGGAGCTACAGCCAGGTAGATGAAGAGAATATGGAGTTTGGTAAGGATATCAATAACATTTGTGACTATGAGGGAATTTCTGCGCTGACCGGAGGAGTGCTGCTGATACAGGCGCTCTAGATCCTGAGACTTGAACTTGTGGTGGAGAGCGGGCAGGAAGACCCCACGAACCGTGGAGCCCCAGCTTACAAAGAAGTCGGCGTCACTCAGAGAATCTGTGGATTTTTGGGTGCACGTGGAGTTGCGGTCTCGCAAGGGATGGATGTGGGCTGCAGAGGAGCGGCGTTTGTGCAGGCCGGCATTGCCCCTCGCAGCTTTGTTACGGATCTGTCTGTTGATGTCTTCGATGTAGGCATCGGTAACGATGATTTTGCGAGAATTGGCTACTCGCCTCTCACATTGCATTCCTCTCTGGTCGATAATGTGATGCACTGCATTCTGCCACATCAGTTTGCGCTTCAAAATGGGGGATAGAGGGCCGATCGGGCACTCAGGAGGCTGGGAAATCACATCTGTATTACTGACAGCCATGATCTGATCTAAATGCATGCAGGCTTTAGATCCGAAATCTCTGCGCAAGACCTCTGTCAGCCGCACAAACCTGCAATGAAACCCAATAAAGAAAGGAAACAGATTTACTAGTCAGTAGCAAGGATTAAATAGCATCCATAATAAATTTATTGTAACATGCATAACAGCCAAATACAAGTTATGTAACACAACAATGTAAACAAGTTGACGACAAGAGTTTTAAAATAGCTAAACTGCGAACTGAAAGACTCCAAAATTATTGATAAATTATATATTAGAAAAAAGAAAGTACAATTCCTTCATCATTTGTTTAACCTCATGTCATTACAAACAAACAGGCTTTCTTTCCCCTGCAGAACACAAAAGAAGATATTTTGAGGAATGTTGGTAACCGAACAACACTGGCCTCCATTGATTCCATTATATGAACACAAAACCACAGAGACATTTCTCAAAACATCTTCTTTTGTGTTCCACAGAAGAAAGACTCATATACAGATTTTAAACGACATGTGGGAGAATAAATGATGACAGATTTTTTATTTTGGGGTAAACTATCCCTATAGCAATGGATTTAAGCACACTATTATTTCATGATGGAATGCAATAAAAAGAAACAAAAAAAAAACTTGCCATTAATGTGGCGTTGCAGTCTCATAATGATGCACAGACTTTATCTTCATCCATGAACAGCAGTCCCGACAAATATTTAACATGGAACATTGTCTCTCAGAGGTGTAATCCTTGGCAATTCGTCGCTGAATGATTCTTCTTGACAGGTTTTCCTTCTTCCTTGCCATGCCTATGTAAATTATTCATCTAGCCAAGTTACCTCACCTAAAACACTTAAGTCAAGTCTGAGTTGGACAGACGTCTCCACTGCCATTGACTGTCCAAACGCTGAGCTGTGCTTTCTGCAGGTAATGAAACGATTGCTGGCCAGATGGTCTGAAAATCTGCCTTGACCCTTCCGAAAGATAGCAAGACCCCATCTGCTGAAGCTTATCTACTAGTCGAAACTACGATCTCAGATGAGGAAAATGTAAAGGTAGAATTGAATGATTCTGAAGCAATGAGAAGAGTAAGAGATCTAATGCACATGCACACAAACACACACACAGTTTGTAATAGGGTGAAATATAAGGGATTATCTACTCAGCATCAGTGCACGTGATGCATTAAGGCTCACGGCCGCAGCTAACAGGATAATGTTAACAACAGGTGAGTTTATATTTGGAGGTAATAATTTGGAAATTTGTATTCTGGTGGTGCATTTATTGCAATTACTATTAATGGCTTATTGTGTATAAAATAGTGTTTTAAAAATGTTGTTTGATATCCAGGAAATATCTATAGCACGCATCTGTTGTTAGAATAAATTGCTTTGGGGAGAGATGGGTGAAGTTTCTTGCTGCCTCGTTGTGATTGGTTGACATCTGCTCTCGAGGAGCCACAGTGCAGTGTTTTAGTTAGCAGGCTAGGAGGCTGATTCAGGGAATGTGGGAAGTAAGCGGGATAAAGTGCTTCTCACTGATCTGGTTACCAGCAATATGTGCCAGGTCAGAAAGTGACTGAGCCATCTGTTTCTCTCTGCACATGGAAGCAATCAGGCCCCTCAAACTCTAGGTTACATACTGTAAGGTGAAGTTGTTACCTGAAGGTTTCATTTTCATATACTGTTATATAAAACAATAAACTGAATCTATTGCTTTAAAAAGAGTTTTAATTTTAAAAAGACATTTCACTTTTTTCTTGCTTTCTTACTGTAAAAAAATCTTGTAAAAACAGTAACAATCCAGGGACGCCAGTAAAATACCATAAAATAACAGTTGTCATCTAAAATTACGTTATCTGGAAAATTTTGAGTTTTCAGTAATTTTACAGTTTTTTACCGTATTTCAAAAATAAACAGTACAAAACAAATCCTGTAAAAAAGGTAATTTTCAGGCAGATGGGGTGCCAGTAAAATAACAGTTTTGTCACCTAAATGTACATGTTATCTGGTAAATTTGCAGCCTTTTTCAGTAATTTGACTTTTTTTTAACCATAGTTTTAAAATAGACAGTACAAAAAAGTCCTATAAAAAAGGCAATTTTCCGGCAGATAGGGCACCAGTAAAATACTGTAAAATAACAGTTTTGTATTTTAAAATGACATGTTATCTGGTACATTTGCAGTAATTTGACTTTTCTTTCCATATTTAAAAAATGCAGAGTACAAAAAAAATCCTGTAAAAAAGGTAATTTTCCGGCAGATAGGGCACCAGTAAAATACTTTAAAATAACAGTTTTGTTAAAATTACATGTTATCTGGTCTTTTTCCGTAATCTGACATAAGGAGAACTTAAGGAACATTGCACTGAAATATTTTTCTTGTAATCATGCTTCAAAAAGTGCTATAAAAAATTAAATGGAATCTCTATTATTAGAAGGCATAAAACACAAAGAAACATTTTGAGTTTATTCTTTATTACATTGTGCCACATGCATGGAGAAAGTAACAGCTTCTGTGCACAAAACAGAGCCACTAACTTTTTCCATCGAGCAGTGGCCTTGACATTCTTGTAAACAGGCCTGATCTTTGAGTTCGGCATAATCACAAACATGTTTGTTCATGCATCTTGCTCATGCCTTTAAACACCTTTATACTCAGACAAATCCATGTCATGACATAAAACAAAAGGAGGAAAAAAGTGATCCGTGTTTGATCCCTATGGGGGACATAATGAAACATGAAGGAATCAGAATAGACAACTCGCTTTTGTACACTATGGGTGAGGTAATTGTCTAACATCTCTTGGGTTCAAGACACACAGTCCAACATAGTGAATAAGGCAGGATCTCATTTGAACGTTCTTAAACAGCCATAAAAAATGTGCTTCAAAATAAAAGAAACAAAAAGCGTGTGTATGTTCACATACATTTTTGAAAATATAAATAATGTTAACATTGCACTGACATTGCAACATGTACACTCACGTCAAGTATGAACGACACAATTTCATAAAAAAATACAATATTTGATATACTTGCATTACAGTGATTACCTACATAGAAGTTTTAATATACAACAACCAACAAAGCAGTCAAGCTAATGCATGTTGGCACATCTACACACCTTTGTCGGACACTTTTCTAGTGTAACAGTTCATTCTCAATACATTTTTTAAAGTGTAAACAAAGACCCTTTGCCCTACAGTATCCTGGGATCAGATCCCATCACTGACACAGACTCACTTTCATGCTTAACACACTTACAGTAAAACTAAATTACTATGTCAACATCAATGGTTTTATAGTTTCCAAAACACCAAGTGTTTTTCAAGGACCGGTAAACCGTATATACTCAAACACATACAGTATACTGTAATACAGCAGACTTGGCACTAGTGACCACAACCTGTACTATGTAAATCCATTATCACAAAACCTAAATATTGTACTCAAGTTTACTAACTTGTACGGGTGCAATTACCAAATGGAGCTGCATAATACAGGATATTAAACATATACTCTAAACAGACGAATGAACTACAGCACTCCAGTGAGTGATCTGGTTTTTAAAGTCATAAGATAGACGACCATATTGTATTGCACTAATAGTAAAAAAAAGGGGATTTCCCATGTTTGTCCCTGTGAGGTGTTTTTGAATTCTCTGATTTGTAATAGGTAATCAGTTAGTAAACATCTATGGCAACTGTAACTCTTGACATGAACAAGTTGGTTAGGTTGGATGTAACATGGTTAAGTGTCAGGAAAGGGATATTTACCCCAGATGTCTTATGGGGAGTCCCCACTATGTGATGTTTTTTCTTGAGTGGGACCAAAAATATTGACGCTTGTTTTAAAATAGTAAATAATGTATTCACAACATTTCCCATATCTTATCAAATTTTAGATTTGTCATTATTATTATTTAAAAAAATTATTTGAGGGATCCCCAAGTCAATTTTTTACCTCTTATAGGGAGCCCCTAATGCCTTATGGGGGTCCCGGATCACTGGTTTACCCCCAAAATAAAGGTGGTCAAAAACATCATATTTGGCCTTACAATATTATCTGCACTTATATATTCATTTTTACAGTATATATATTTAAACTGTAGATATTCTTAATAGTTTTCTTGTTAGTAAAAGCTTTTAAATGCACCTTGATGAATCATAATAAATAAATACAGCACAAATAAAAAAACAAAACACCACAGCAAACAAACAAACCAAACAAACAAAATTCATTACAATAACATTCTTGTGGCACACAGTAGATGAAAGAAAATCTTCTGTTTTATGTCATATCCCAGACATGTTAATGATTTAAATAGTGGAGGCGAAGAGATGCACGTGTGTATGGGCATATGTCCTACTTGATATTCTTGAGCAGGGAAGTGCGAGCATTGACCACGGCTTTAAACGCATCCTCGCTGCCTGGAGCCACACACTTGTCCGGATGCAACAGTACAGCCAACTTTCTGTATGCCTTGTTGACTTCCTCCCTACAAGCATAAATCAAAAACAAACCTTTTAGACAGACACATCAAACAGGCCTTCAAACTGCAAAAGACTGCAGTACATAAAGAAGGATCACAATGAAGAATCAGACAATGTTAACAAGCTTGTCCTTGTGCACACAGTGTGAGGGCCTTGAATGGTCAGGAGGAATGACACAAGCTCACGATTGGTTCATCACGGTGCTGGGAAAGTCACAAAGAGCCCGATTAGTCTGGTAGGACTGATTTTAGGAATAATAATTGGATTGGAGGGAATCTCTAATGATCTGACCCACACGATTAAACCTAGCTAATACAACCCTGCAGTGTAAATGCAGCATCCCATAGTGTTAAATTTTTTTTTAAATAACATTTGCTCTTTTGCTTTATTACCAATGTGATGTTTGTTGCATGTTTGTTTTCTTCTTTATACAATTCAACAGTGCATAAACCACATGTTGGCAGTGCAGTTATAAATGCAATGTATACAAAACATCACACTCTCTGTTGCTGGTATAATGTATGCCACTGGGTTGTGTATACTGTAAACAAAGAATTCCTTAGAGATGGGGAAAAGATAAAAGGATTTCAGAATGGAAGACAAACGTATTGACATCAATTGGCTCTTATACCTTTGGAGGGCTTAAGTGGGGTTTAAGGACAGAGCCAAATCAACTTCCTAATCCAAATGCAACACCAACAGGTTTTACACTAGTGGTTCATTCAAGGTGATATCTGTTATTTTTAAATCTTTGGCATGAGGTGAAAACTCTTCCTGTTTGTCTCATTAGTATCATTAGCCAGACTTTTGATGCCATAAAGTTCTAAAGTTGCTTACAACCTCCACAGCAATTATGTGAAAATACCTTTAGATAGCCACTTTGAATTTCAAGATTTAAAAAGCCAGTACGATACAGTTACATTTAATAGGACTATACACACAAATCAACACATTTATTTATAAATATTTATACGTAACTTATGGCATGGTACATCAGCCATTGTGCATATGCTCTCTCGCTCTCTCTCTCTCTCTCGCTCTTCCTTCGTGTATCTATATATAAAGTGGCCATAACCACGTACTGGTTCACTGCTAGTTTGTACCAAATAAAATGTCATAATAAATCAGTTTACAATTAGTTTAAACACAGGTCAAAACACTACAAACGTAAATAAAAGAAAGTGTTAAGAGTTGCATTACCCACTCATAAATACATGCATAGCAATGTAGTAAAAACACTACATTATTATTAAATGACATGCTTTAAATTGGAGAAAGCTTTTATCCTTTGAGAAGTACACGTGTGTGTTTGTCACTGCCCTTACTATTGTGCAACACAGCGTATGGTACAGTTAACATCTATGTACTCATTCATCCGGGGCAAAGAGTTTAAAGTACAAAAGTTTAACAGCACTAGTGAAGTCATTTTGCATAAGATTACATATAAAACACAAACTAAGGTGTATAGTGATCACAGTAGTCACAAAAATAATAAATAATATAAAAGGGTGTTTGTTTGACCTTGTTGCCCCTGGTTTGACGCCCAGCATGTCCCAGCTGTCTTTGCTATTGCGGATTCGTCGAATGGTGTCGGCCTGCTCTTTTGTAAAACCTACATTGACTTCCGGAGTGGGTCTTTTTCCTCCATTCTCACACATGTCCGTTATAGAGGAGAAAAAGGCCTTTGGGGATAAACACCGGTCATTCTTTTAAACAGAATGCTGTAGTCATATTGAACATAATAAACAGAAATGTTGTTACAATGCCATCATTTCTACTTCTATTGAGCAGGTGCAGATATAAGCAACGTGTGTGAAGACACACCTGAAACATTTCATTGATGCCTTCACCACTCTGGGCTGAAGTTTCAAAGTAATGAAATCCTCTGCTCTCGGCCCAAAGCCTTCCTTCACTTTCATCTACAACCCGCCTTTTCGTCAGGTCAACCTATGAGCAAGAACAATATTTTATTACAATTACAGTACATACTTTAGGTTTGCATACTATACTGTTCAATATATATTGCTATGCAATTTTGATGTGCAGTGAAAATTCAGCAACATTACTATAGATAGGTAATAAAAGGTAATTAATATTAAGTGGACCTTGTTGGCACACACAACAAAGATGATGTTCTCCATGTTAGCTTGTGACCCCATCTCCTGCTTCATCTCTGTGAGCCAGCTATCCAGAGCGTCAAAACTCTCCCTCAGCCCAACATCATAGACCAGAATCACCCCCTGAGAGTCCTTATAAAACTCATTGCGAACCTGTAAAACACACAGCGTCAATCCCCTCTAATATCACAAGTCCCACACAAGTCAATAGTCTGGTTTTGGTTCTATAATGATAACAGGTCAAATGTTCATGCAGCAACAATAAGGTTCTTCAGGCATGATAAAATATTGACAGCAGCTCAATACTACCACACTGTGGTCAGTTAGCTGTCTCCATACAGTACTAACATTGACACTGTATGATCACTAAATACATATAAACAACATTGCTGTTTGCTTGTGTAAACATTGTATCCATTTTAAACACACCAGCATGTCATGTGCCGACACATAAAAATAAGTAAAGCATACCTCATAGAAGAATGGATGTCCAGCCATATCAAAAATGTTTACTTTTATCTCCCTGTCCCGAACCTGAACCCTTGAGTTGAAAGAAAAAGCTGCATTACAGTGAATCTCAATAATAACATGATTTCATCATAAATAATAAATAGCCTACACATAGCATGTAAATTATAAATGATACATTTAGGCACACAGATAGTAAACTAGTAAATATTAGGGCTGTCAAACGATTAATCGCGATTAATCGCATCCAGAATAAAAGTTTGTGTTTACATAATAAGTGTCTGTGTACTGTGCATATTAATTTTGTATTTATAAAAACATACACATACACGCATATATTTAAGAAACATATAAAAATCAATAAACATTTATATACAAGTAGGGCTGTCACGATTATTAAATAATTCGATTGTTTGACCTCATCGCGATGGTTTCAGATCATCGCAATTATTGCACATCTCTATAGAAGACACTAGGGGGAGCTGTAGTGCATCTGCATATTGCATATTTTATTGTATATATTGTAACTAAAGCATGGTAATACTTGTAAAATGTACCACCACAACACAATCACTTAAAAAAAAACTAAAGCATATACCATAAAAATAACCTGCAGTACAATTTAATATTATTTCAGTGTGAAAACCACAACCAAAATCTCATTAACATAGAAGTAAACTTTTATTGTAGTCTTGCAAGTGAGAAAAAAACAGACTAGAAGCTTTTCTATGACTGATAGCATTTTAATGGTGGCTTAAATTCACTCCAGATCAATTTACAAGTATTTGGCGGTTGTGTTATTGACAGGTAAAAGCCTAAACCTTAAGTATGATGACCCAATTTTTTCCTATGTATTTCCAAGAAAAAGAACATAGTCTTTATATTCAGAAAAATATGGTAATTTCAAAGCTGAATAAAAAATGTATGAGAATTAAAAGTCAAAGCTCTAAAACAGACAATTAATCGTCATAATCGCAACGATTTATTAGACAATTAATCATCAGCCAAATTTAATAATCGTGACAGCCCTATATACAAGTTAAATTATTGGTAAATATAAATAAATGTGCATGTTAATATTTCCTAAATATGTATTCACCTATGTGTATGTGTTTATAAATACAAAATTAATATGCAGAGCACACAGACATATAGATTTAGATTTAGACATATACTATTATGTAAACACAAACTTTTATTCTGGATGCGATTAATCGCGATTAATCGTTTGACAGCCCTAGTAAATATATAAGCTAACTCAAATAACGATTAAAAGAAATTGTAATTTTTAATATTATCTTTATTGGCAAAAGACCTATTTGTTTTTGAAGATGCTGTAACATCTTTTAAAGAACTTTTAAAGAATTCTCATTAACCAAAGCACAAATTTTAACAAACGAAGTTCAAATGAAGGCTGTTGAATACAATTCTACAATATTGCTTCTTGAATTTCCCATCTGAGAAAACAGGGACAGGGATCAATCACTTTGCCAAACCCACATCACTTACTTAGTTACTCCATAATCTATTCCAATAGTGGCCAGATATTTGGGCACAAACCGCTTCTCACAGTACCGCTTAATAATGCAACTCTGTAAAAAATGAAGAAATAATAAAATGGTTGTGCTTTATGGAAATATTTCTAACATGGTTACTTAAACATAAACCATAAATATGTTAGTATCTCTACATGCAAGTAGTGTAATAACCTAAAAAACCTGCAGAATCATCCAAAACAACATATTATTGGCGGGGATTTATGGTATAAAAACTGACCAATTACAATCTGTGTAACACATGTTCTACCATTTACGCCTGATCAAAGCTGTCAAAGACCCTAAAAGACAGTTATATGAGAAAATCTGGTTAAAAAAATTGTTACATTTCACATAGAACATACTGGTATATAACACCAATGCGTATGAATAAAAAGATGCAAACATATGTCTTTTTTGTTAAAGAGTGGTCTCTGTAGGTTTGTCTACAGTCTACTCTTACCTTCCCCACCTCTGCATTCCCCAGACTGATTACCTTCACCCGTAACGACTTCTTATTTTCTCGCCTTTTCTGAACATTCGTGTCCATATTGCACTTACTCCCGAACTTCGATTAAACGAAAGAACCGAAATATAGATCTATAATATCACGAATGCCTGCGCTACGGTAGTATCGATCTGTCAAAAGTGAGCAGCAGCTCGGTACAGTAACGTTATATGGCTAACAACACATAACCAAGTATAACATGTTACAGTTAATTATGGACATTTTTCCATAAACTCTGAGCACATATACCACATGCTTTAGTCGCTGACAATAACAACAGGAATTTTAGCTGGTTAAACGAATATAACAGCTAAACTTAATGTGCTAACGTGCTAGCTGCCTTAGCAACGACTGTTTGATCAGCTGTCTCTGTTGGTTTAAGATTGGAAACCACTGATTCAACAAAGTCGTTTGCGTGATAAATATAAATTATTTCAAATGTACGTTTCTGTAATAATTCGTATAAAATATAGTATGCTAAATATTGTACTGACTATTTTAATAAATATGTGTAACTTGTATTAACAAAACAACCCCCATATATGGCAAACTGATGAGGGTTTCTATGGCGACAGTAACACTTTTGGCTGACTTTATGCAGTCCTGCGTATGCCGATCGAATGGCATTCTAAGTACCGCGAGAGCGATTCGTAAGGAGTGGTTTCGATACGCTCTCGCGGTACTATAATGTCATAGACCGATCGGTTTGCGCAGCCTCGCATGAAGTCGAACACATTATAGTAAAGATATGACAGATTCGTCAATCAAACAAGCCATAGACCGCCGTTTAAAATATTTCGATACATTTGCGAAGTAATTGAATGACGAATTGTCTGCTGTCTTCCCTAAATTGATTTCTTGACCAAGTGATTGACAATGAAATGGAAAGAGAGAAAGGTCGAAATACAGGCCAGTATAAAAATAGGGAGGGGGTTGTAAACTCTGATTAAAAAGCTTACAGTGGATGAAAGTTTACAAGTCAGTTTCTTGTAGTCCAGGACTCACGTGCTTTCCTAAAGGGACAAAGGGTGCTTGGAACAACCCTGAAGAGTTATTTTTTCCTGATAAGTGATTTTGGCAAAAAAATACCTAAGGAGATGCCTCTGCCAAGTTTCCTTAATTTCCAAGAAGTCCAAGAAGATTACGCATGGACTGTAGTGTTCTTTTGGATCATCAGGTTGGAGGTGGTAAGTATTTTTGTAGGTTATATAAAATCTGTTTACCTGTTCCCCTATAGGCCTACCATAATATATAACACATGAGTTTTATTTAAATGTTTCAGATTAGTAGTTAACTAAAATATCTGTACTTTGAGTCTCTACATGATCCAAGAATTTTGATTGTTTTAAAACAGAAATTAATGTTCTGGATGCATACACAAAACATGCACACACTGTACTGGATGCATACAGAAAAAATACTAGGTTGTTTTTAAAATATTGTTGGGTAAAATTTGTACAGTACATAATGCTTTTTCTGACAACCAAGCATTTTGGGTTGAAACAACCTAGCGTAGGATCAAGGGGATCAGTAGGATTCTTAAAAACCTGCTGTGTGCAAGTATGCAATACAATGCACTATACAAACTTCCCTTGCTTAAACCACTATTCCTACAGTGCAACAATACTGGGGAAGGTAAACATCTATGTATTTAAAAATATTTAAGTATCTTCAACAGGATACTTTATAAATCAACATTTTCTGTCTGAACAACCAAGCATCTTTAGAGTGTATAGAGACTATATGTACATTCTGCAAAGAAATACATAACATGGATTTCAGTGTATAAACAAATGGACTGTGATTTTACATTTGAAATACTTTAAGAAACATTTAGTACCTGCAACAATTCTAACATACTGTAAGTATGATCATCTTTGTGTTTTCATGAAAAGTTCACACAGTTTTGTATGTAAAACTAAAACTTAGCCAGATTATTAGTGAGCCGTATCACATGCCAGGGATCAGACGCAAGGTTTCTTCCATCAGGTCAGAAACACGCACAGAACACTCTCCTGATCTGAATTTTCCCTCAAATGGTTAAAATAGAATAATTATTAAATAATTATAAAACTTAACTTAGTTTCTAGCGTTTTACCGAACATTTTATATTTCATTTTGGGCAAGTAATGTAAATGTTTGCCTGTCAATAATTATAAATGTTCGCTAGACGCGAATGGAATTTCCCCCTTAATGTACACAATTTTTCTTGTGTTTGTAAATCAAATATAATATTCCAAGCTTTGACAAAATGTTTGTTAAGAATGTTGTTGAATTACTTATTTTATGGCTTGCAAAAATGAAGTTGAATTGTTGGCTACAGAATAGATAATAGGCAACAATCAAATACCATACATGTACTGTATCTACATCTAGCGAGAGTTGCCAGTGGGAGGCGGTCTCCTAGCTGACTGATGGATGGCTGCACCTATTGATTCTCTCCCCCTCTTATCGTGTGTCTTCTCACTCTCCATCCATCTAACGCCCTCCTCATCTCCTCCCCTCTCCCTCTCTCATTGTTGAATGGTCAGGAGGTGTGTGCATGTGTTCATTTTTGCTGAGGAGGGGCTGCACGAGTGTGAGTGTGTATTTGTGTGTCTGTTGTGTGTGTGCACCTGTGTGTTAAACCAGCATTGTTCCTGATAGAGAAAGCTGTGCCGTGCTGTTTAGAAAATCCAAGGTCATTGGAGCCTAGTCACATGCTCCGTATGCGAGCGTGCATGTGTGTGATTGAGTGTCTGTGAGTGTGTGTGTGTGTCTCTCTCTGGCTATGTGACAGAGAAAAAGGCTTCAGGCAAAGAATAGACAATTTCATCAGGTTTTCCATCAATGTACGGTAAGAGAATTTGTGTATGCGTTTGTGTGTGTGTGTATTATGTGCATATGTATGGTAAAGATTTCCTGCCTGTATTAGGGTATACAGAATTGATGTGCATCATGAGAGATTATGGCATTGACAGCACAAGGATTCTGAAGCAACAGATTGCATGCGGTATTTCAGATCTGCTGTATTTATTTCAGCCGTATTGTATTCTGTGCATCATTGATTTAGGCTCATGCTACTCATGTATATTTGCACCCAATATTCAAACACACATTGATCTACAGATCTATACTGCAATGAGAATACAGTCATTCCTGTAACTGTTTCTAAGGGTATTTACATAAACATGTACTTCTCCTGCTTTATTCATATGATTTTGCCCAGTGTGAGAGCTACCAGCACGCATGGTTAAGGATGTTTTGAGCGAGCTGCAGGCAGTCACTCTGTGACTTTGAATCCTCACAGCGTGGATACCTCAGAGAACAAGCGACTTGATCTAGAGCTTATAAAAATGGAATCGATTGCATTTCCAACAGTTTTTCACTCATTGAAACATGCCACAACTATCCACATTGATAGATTGTTATGCTGCTGTCATGCTTCTTTTTCATTACAAGAGTTCTCAGAGGTTAGGTCATCAGCAGTGACAAATCATTTAATAAATACTTGTTAAATATTTTTATCATGCTGTGCATCATGCTAGAATGAAAAAATGCTAATTAGACATTAAGTGTCCCCTTTTCTAAAAAGATTACACTTTTTATATTACTTAGTACATTCTAAATAGTGAACTACAAGTGTGTGTGAGACCAGACGTGGAAATACTTCTGTTTTGCATTTTAACAATTTTAAATTTCATCAACAGCATCACCATTTGAACGAAAGTTAAATTGAAAGTAATCCATTTTAGTAGAATTTGTTGGTATTTGTTATGTCACACATTTTGCTTTAATGACAGCAGCACCTGAGTTTGCATAGACCCCACAAGTTTGAGCAAAACCTTATGATCCATGTTATTCCAGCAAAGATCCGAGGATGTCCCAGCCATGATTTTAGAATGTGTGCATCAATTGAAGCAAAAATTCTCATATATATTGTGCAAACGATTTAAAATGGTAAATGTGCAATTTGTGCACGTTGTAACAACTCACGAACTACATCCCCCATAATGCCTTGCACCTGCACTCCTCCGGTCATATTGATTGTTCCCGCTCACCCGAATGCTAATGACTTTCACTTGCACCTCATCAACCGGACACTTTATGTTTTCCCTTTACCCAGTGTTTGTTGTCTGGTCTAGTTGTATTTTGTGATACTAGTTCTGTACCCCCTGGTCCGTGGACGTTTATTACCTGTTGAATTATTGTACTTTGTTCCCGTGGATGTTTGTCGATTGTACTGTTTCCCTTGGATGTTTCCCTGTTTTTGGATTACCCTATTTTTGTTCCTGAGTTCACCTTTTGAATATTGAAACCTTTCACCTTTTACTTTACCCCTGTGGCATCGTCTATTATCTGTGAACGGTTACAGAAGACCAGACCTAAACAACGTGATGGCAACACCATATTCATCACCGGACCCCTTAACCACCCTAGAACCCTTCACTGACCCCTATTCGGACCTGGACGACTTCACCTCTCCAGAGAACCAGTTACTGCAGCTCTGCCAGGACGGCGTGTCTCTGGAGAGGTATGCGGAGGACTTTTTCGAGGCGTGCTCGCTGGTGAGTTGGAACGACCCCGCATGTAACCATTTATTTTTGTTGGGACTGGATGATGAGCTACTCGCCCTCATTATGCTTCCCAACGCGGATGAGTACCCCCTGGAGGACTTCATTAACCTAGTCCTCCAGGCTGCGGGGTGTGAATTCTGCATCGGGGTGAGTGCGGGTACAGTAGTCATCCGGTCCTGGCCGTAAATGGCGGGGTTGTTTCGGCCCACCCGGAATGCGTGCCTCCAACCTCCACAGTCTAGTGTTCCAAACCCCCTGGATCCCGCCCTGAATCAGAGAGACCAGTCAGCCACCACCCCTCATCACGGAGCACTCGTCGGACGTCATTGCAGATGGAGACGCAGAAACCACAGCGACACAGAAGCCGGCAAAAGACACAGCGACTGAGCCAGCATTCGTCCTGGGGCCGGAGCTCCGAGGTGCATCTGACCAGGTTCGTGAGCCGGTAACATCGTCTGCCGCCGTGGGAGTTCTGGTGGACTTTGAGGGCTTCGAGGGAAGTCCCGTCCACACTCCCGAGGGTGAGCTGCAGACAGGCTCTGAACTCCTAGACTGGAAAGATGAAACTGACTTTTGGCTGCTCCCTTCCCCGCTGGTCCCGCCCAGCCTGTCCATGCCCCCGCTGTCCGCCCAGCCTGTCCATTCCCCCGCTGGTCCCGCCCAGCCTGTCCGTGCCCCCGCTGGTCCCACCCAGCCTGTCCGTGCCCCTGCTGGTCCCGCCCAGCCCTTCCTCTACAGCCAACTCTCCCTCGCCAGTCCCCAAGCTCCCACCCTCCCTCCCTCTGCCTCTTCTGCCTTCGTCTTCCAGCTGTCCAGCTCTGGAGGTGTTGACAGCTGGAAATCCCTCAGCTCACCCTCAGCATGTCAGCGCCGTTGGGTTGGTTGAGCCTGTGGATCTCCAGCCGTCAACTACACCTGAAGATCCCATGTCTCCTCCCCTGGCCTCCGAGACCCAGACTCCACCTCGGTCCTCCGACCCAACGGCTACACCTCGGCTCATACCCGTCCTCCCTCTAGCTCCACCAGGCTCCCTCGTCCCTCCGGCTCAGCCTTGGTCAGTCGTCGACCATCAGCCACCTCGGGGGTCCTATCCAACTACGCTCCGTCTATCCGCCCCTCTGTCTTCGTCAGGCTCCTCCTTCCCTCGAGCTCCACCTACATCCTCACTCGCTCTGGCTCTGCCGCGGTCTGCCTTGGCCACACCTTCTCCTCTGTCGCCTGAGCCATCGGTTTCGCCTCAGCCCTCCGGACCGTCGGTGTCGCCCAGGCTCTCCGTCTGCGTGGCTCCACCCTGGACTCCACCGTCATCGTCTCCTTCGCTCGTCCCCAGGGTTACATCTGTCTGCTTTCCACCGTGGCTCCTCCCTCCTTCAACTCCTCCCTGGGACCTCCTCCTCCTGGCTGGTCTCTGGGTCATCACCCTGCTCCTCCTGCACTGGACTCACCCCTGGATCCTACTCTATCTTCACCATCCCAGCCCTATGGACTACCCTTTGGCTATGCCTCACCCACCTCCTGAACCCCCACCCCCCCTCCCCGGTTGGTTCGTTGTGGCGTGAGGATGCGCCTGCGGGAGGAGGAGTACTGTAATAACTCACAAACTTCATCCCCCATAATGCCTTGCACCTGCACTCCTCCGGCCGATTGTTCCCGCTCACCCGTATGCTAATGACTTTCACCTGCACCTCATCAACCGGACACTATATGTTCTCCCTTTACCCAGGGTTTGTTGTCTGGTCTAGTTGTATTTTGTGATACTAGTTCTGTACCCGTTCCGTGGAAGTTTATTACCTGTTGGCTTATTGTATTTTGTTCCTGTGGAAAAACAATTTCCCCTTGTGTGCATCTGCCACTGTAAACTCCATGTGTTTCTCGCTATGAAACCGCTGTAAAAACTGAGCGGCTTTGATATCGTGCCCTGTTTTGGCCATTCTAAAGGGATATGGCATCTGTGATGGTTGCAGTTCTACATTTAGCTGCCATTTCAAGAGGCTCTAATAATTCAAGGGAACTGTATTTAGAGTGACTGCGTCAAAACAAGTGAGAGCGAGGTGCCCGGAGTCTGCTCTTTGTGCACTGGAAAGATAGATTTTTTCCGTGCACTGACTGCCACAGACTGAAGTTTGATTTATTCACATGCATGGGGTTGTATGCTATGTAATTGCACTGACAAAGTCATATTAAAGCTAAATGTCTTCTAGGATTCCCTTCAGTTTTGCTGATATCATATTTACCACATTAGCACATCCGAGCATAACGTCTTTATTATGACCTGATCCTTCTTGTTTCAGTGCCAACTGTAGTCATTGTGTTGGAGTGTATTCAAGTTGCATACCGTATAAATGTGTTTTTGGTAGTAAAGTGCGCACTTACTATGGAGTGTAGATGGTGCTGTCCAGATTTAAATTACTGACTGTATTGAGTTTGTGCCTTATGAGCCTAACGTTTTACAATTATCTGTTAACATCTTATTACCTCAACTTAAAATACACATCTGCCAGTAACTTAAATGCTATGGCAAGATTGACTTACAACCTGAGCAAAAGTAATAATGTTGAAAGCAGGAGTTTTCGCCCCTGGGGACAGTCAGTCTCCAAAACCTGAAAGGTGAATAAATGAGGTTGGTATACAGCCATAAAAGAAATTATTGAGAGTGTAAACGAGAGGAAAGAGAGAAGGTAATATTTACCACCCTGTCAGAGAGATAGAAAGCCCAAGCTGCCTTTTATAAAACACTATAACATTGTGTGGTCTGGTAAAACAGTTCCTGAAGCTCTTGAAAGGAACTCAGTGTATGAATTTGTTGTTTATATTTTGATTCATTGTTGAAGGATTGGTACATTTGTTGTGCTAAATGATTTTGATCTTTTTGTGCTT
This sequence comes from Triplophysa rosa, assembly GCF_024868665.1. Lineage (NCBI taxonomy): Eukaryota > Metazoa > Chordata > Actinopteri > Cypriniformes > Nemacheilidae > Triplophysa > Triplophysa rosa. Next base: position 12,493,314 of record NC_079899.1, read on the forward strand.
CATTTTCAAAAAGCAAAACATAGGTCAAAGGTCAAAACCTATTAAATAAAAAAGTATTTTTGCTGAGCAGACACACACATGCAGAACCACTGGACAGTGAAAGTCCATAATTGTTTGTTTACTTATCAGTTTTATAGTGATTACACATTAAAGTCATTAGTGATTTTTTCCTGACTGTGAAACACTCTGGGAGTGAGAAATAGGGCGAGCGAGAATTCACTGCAGTGTGGGTGGAAATATCCAGCGTCAACTGTTAAGTGTGTTTTTTCACTCAAGCCTCTTGCTTCTAGTGCTTCAGGCATAGAGGGTGTCACGCTGATGTGTCAAAACACTGGCAGGTGGGCCGACGTGTGACTCACAGCTCCGCTTCCATCCGTCCGATCTCAACGTAGTTGCGATCACGATCTTAGTAAAGCGTGACTGTAGATAGTTCGACAGCAGGGCTTGACTCATTAAACTCACAGTATACCGACATAATAACCCTTTCGGAAAAGACACACAAAATTCACATGTGCAAAAAACACATGTGATCACGTGTGAAATGTTTGTTGTTGGAACATTTTGGTGTGAAACCCATGGGATAGTATGTAAAACCCATGGGATGACATGTGTGACGTGGTGTTATGTCTCCACATGTGGTCACATGTTCTTCACATGTCACCACATGTGGTCACATGTTCTTCACATGTCACCACATGTTGCATGTCATCCCATAGGTTTTTACATGTTATCCTATGTGTTTCACAAGGGAATTCACGCAAAAATGTTCCAAAAAACACACATTTAACATGTGCAAAAAACACATGTGATCACATGCGAAACACATGTAAAAACATGTGAAATTCATGTGTATTTTCTGTTTAATTTGAAAAAGTACAGTGTAATTTTAGACATAATTAATAATTGATTTCTGTTCAATTCTATTTGGTCATATTATACTTAAGGGCCGGGTATAATTGACTTTCCGTGTCCGTCTCGTGCATAAACGCGAAAGACGAGTTCGACACATGCGCAGTACGTCACCGAGTGGACTTTGCTGATTCAACATTTTTTCATGCATGCGCTGTTGTAGGCGCGGCCTCAAAAAGAGGGGCTGCACGCGGACAGGGTGTGCAGACGACCGTGGACCCTCCTGATGAAAATGACGTCATACGGCCGGACTATACTTTTGCCTTTATATGCTGTTTAATGACCAGAATGAAAACCCAGTTTAACTTGTGATGGTTGCTGTCTGATAACTCCACCTGCTCTGTTTGTTTATTCTTCACAATGACGATGCTCCTTCACTATGGTAATGATAATAGCAGCCCTGTCCGTCCCAGGAGTCCTGTCAAGGTGTTGCTTCTGACTCATAAGCCCAGAGGGGGTTGGGTTAAATGTGTTTGTGTGTGCCACTTTACAAACTCTTAAAATAATAGAGTCATTTTTTTATCACACACTTATGCTTAAACTTCAAAATCAAACTAACTAAATAAAGAACCTTTAACGTTCTGTTTTACCAAGGTTATGTTGTAGAAAAATGTTGTTTAGACTATGAAAAAGTAGAAAAGAACTGGTTCTTTTAAGAAGCTTTGAAGGAGTGTTATTGAGTTTGTAGTAATAAAACAATGACTTGGGTAACAGGGGTGAATGGTTAAGCATGACGTTTAGCATTTAGACAGTTTTGGTAAAAGTTAACAGTCTGAAATGAGACTTGACTTTCTGTCATACTGTTGATAGAGTCTAACTGATGTTACTTCTTGTTTGTCACAATTTTAAGGAATATACCTTTTTTGTAGTGGAAAAAATATGGGATAACACGGTTGCACACAAAAGATGGGATACAGCAAAACATTTTTGAAAATTAGGCCTAAGTCAGATAGTTTATGAAAATATTAACAGTTCAGCGATTTTAATCAAAATTTTGGCATCATTGTATGAGTAAAATAATGGAGATACGTAATTGAGTTTATCTTGCATATCTAAGAATTTTAACAACAAAGGGATTTTTAGAGTCATGCCGTGGATATGTTTTTGAATAATAAAAACACATATTATAATTTTTTACAACTGAAGTGTCTTCAATTTTTACCATTTCTTTCTGTGACTTACAATGTGTGCTTTTATAAACCTTCATAAGATCTTTTATGCACTTCCAGTTGCCAGCGTGAAACCAAAACAATTCTAAATGCTTTCAACAGATTATTTTCGAATCCATTTAACCAGCACACCAAGCTCCAGACGTCTTCTAAATACAGATTAATGCCTTTCCCCCAGATCGACTGGCCTCACTAACTAGATTACAGCATGCAAGTCTAATTTGTTTAATGTGTGGATGTAATAAATAAACCTCACATTAAGTATAATTACACAGGCCCTTGATCAATAGGGCCCTATAACCTAGACATGAGAAAAAGATGAGCTCTGATGATGCTCACCAAATGTTACTTATCCTTCAAACAGATTATGTGTGTGTGGTCATGTTTCTTTCATGTGACCGCAGCTCTGATTCACTCTTATTTTTGCTTCAGGTGTTTGCGGGTGCTGTGGGGCTCTGAGACCCCGTTATAAGAGGCTGGTGGATAACATCTTTCCAGAAGACCCTGAGGTTAGACCTCATTCTCAGAGTCAGGTTATATAAAGAGTGCTGAGTTGAGATTTCTAGTGGTTATAAGTGATCAATGCACTGATTTAGAGACGTGTATTAGTTTTAAAGCCACGCTGCTAAGAGCAGATGCACTGCACGTGTTTTCTATTTGATCTGGAAAATGTATAACATAGAACAGTGATTGACTCTATCTGTCTTATCTGTTTTCTGTTGAATTTTGGATCTTTCTTACACTCAGAACAAAGGGAAAACTGTGATATGGAAAGTTCTTTTTTGGAAGCTCATCTTTGTTTGTTTTTTTCCTGGCTTTCTCTTTCAAGGATGGTCTGGTGAAGGCAAACATGGAGAAACTTACTTTTTATGCCTTGTCTGCTCCCGAGAAACTAGATCGTATCGGTGCCTACCTGTCAGAGAGACTGTCCAGAGATGTGGCTCGCCACAGATATGGGTAAAATCAGGAAGAAATAATATTTTCATTTACCAAGGGGGTCAACATCAAGGACACTTAATACGGCATTGATTATGTAACAAGATATGATAGAGTTTCTGAGAAATTATATTTGTAAGATTTAGAGTGCACTTAGGGGTGAAGTGTGCATTTTTTGATGAATGCATCAATCCCAGTTTAATGTGCAGAGTCAACTGTAAATCAAATGTTTGTAGGTTAATTTCTTAAAAACTGCACCAACAACACTTGGTTTAAGCACCCTGTTCATCCTGACAGTAACATTGTCTCAATAAGGGAAGTGTTTCAAAGATCTCTTTCTTTTTTTATTTTTGCCGTTTCTTTGTTGGTGTTTGTTCTTTGTGTTCTGTTTAATCAGGGGTAAGCTAATATATATAAAAGAAAATAGTTTCTGGAATACAATCAGGCGATTAGTGGGCAAGTATTGTTTTTGTGTGGCTCACAGGTATGTTTGTATGGCTATGGAGGCCTTGGACCAGCTTCTGATGGCCTGTCACTGTCAGAGTATAAATCTTTTTGTGGAGAGCTTCCTCACTATGGTGCGCAAGCTACTGGAGGCAGACAAACCCAATTTACAGATCCTGGGCACTAACTCGGTAAGTGAAGTGTATTCTTTACTTCACTACACAAAGTATAGTGAAGTCAAATACAAGTGTATTTAGTCAAATACAATTATGGACTATATTGATATTTCACAGACCACAAACCCAATTTACAGATCCTGGGCACTAACTCGGTAAGTGAAGTGTATTCTTTACTTCACTACACACAGTGTAGTGAAGTCAAATACAAGTGTATTTAGTCAAATACAATTATGGACTATATTGATATTTCACAGACTTACAATTAGCAACATGATTGCTTAATAAATAAATGTTTTTAATACTGTTTACTGTGTAAGCAAAAAAAAAGTAGAAAAGGTAGAAGAGCTTTCAAAATTTGGCCTCGCCTCTGTCAAGATCATCTAAACTCTATTAAAAATAAAGCCTTACTTGCCAATAAAGTCCCCACAGTGTCATGTCTTCTAAAATGATTGGACTCTCAGTTTAATTTAGTTCTAATTCAAGTTCAAAGTTCTTTAAAGAAGTAAATTGTATGTAAAACATATTTTGATGATGAAACTTTTCATTAAAAAAAAACATTTCCATTTTAAAACACAATAAGACCCTATGAAAACCCAGTGAAATCGAATCTAACCTTTAGAAACGTATTCAGTAACATTCTGTATCTATCGAACTATTCCAAATCAGAAAAGATGTTTCAAACCTACAAGTAAAGATAGGAAATGAATAAACCTTAAATTGAAATAGCCATTTCATTTGCAGACTCCCTATTGCTATGAAAGTATTGTTGTTTTTTTCTGTCATTTTCTTTAATGTGCTTGTCTATACTTTTACAACTATTACTAGAATATGTTATAGCATTATATTCAGCTTCTTGTTTATATAATGTATTCTACTATAGTTTATTACTATTACAGCCACAGAAAATTAAGAGTCCATTCCAAATTTTCATTTAATCATTGCTAGATGTATTGTGGCCATCCAGTGCTTAAAAGTGAATATACACTTGTTTTCTTTGCAGTATTCGAGGTCTGAAAAAGTATAGAGCATCTTTTCTGTTGTTTTGACCTGTTTCTTCATTTTCTGCAAATAAATCTGCAATTAAAAACAATATTTTTATTTGAAATTTGGTAGAAATATTGTATAAGTAGTCCACAGAATGAAACAAAAATGATCACTTTACCCAAACACGTACCTGAAAATAGTAAATTCAGAAAAAACTGCAAATCATTTGGAAATGGTCTCTTATTTTTTCCTGTGATTGCATATTTAGCATATCATGTGTTTAGTTTTGAACGCTTTTTTAACAGTATCCGCTTCATAACCTCAAACCTTTCCCCTCATCTGACCTTTAACCCCCAAGCATGTTTGACTTCATTATACGTTCCCAAAAATTGAACACAAAGATTCATTTTAGCCAAAATCGAAACTTCAGCTGTTTCTTGCATGAATATCATCTTCCAGGGTTCACCAACACTCACATGTGATGGTTCTGAAATATAAGAGCTTAAAGATTAAAGCGAGATTAGTTTTCTCTTATCTAGGCCAGATGGGGCAGAGCTTAAAGCCTATTTTCTATAAACGTGGCTGTGTGCATGTTTACAGAATTTATGGGTTATGCAGAGTTTTCATCTCGCCCTTTGAGAGTTTTTTTATTTTTAGGTATTGTTTTGGTATTGTGCTCTGTACTGTACTGTCCGCAATAGTTGTATAACTTTAATGGCTGGATAAATCTTTAGATATCCCAATCAGGAAGATACTAATCTGTAGCACTGTAATGTATATCTTAACCAGATAAGTACATACAGTTTAACATAATAAATACAGGATGTAAACTGTGTCAGTAGTTTGTGCAGTGTCCTCCTCATTCTAGGCATTCAATGTACTGGAAAAAATGTTGACTCATATTGGTCAGATTTTTGTTTTCTCAGGTTGGAATTAAAATCAGAAATTTCTGCGTATTATTCTCATCCACAACATCTGTTTTGTAAATGATTTTATATTATTTTAAAACATAAATTTTCATTGGTACTGTGATTATAAAACATAGAAGATACTGTTGTTATTTTTTTTAAACAATTTAATGTTCATTTCTTGCATCCATTTTCTAGATGCTTAGACTTAACGTAATGTTTATTCATACAGTTTTTTTCTCTTTTCTTTAAGTTTGTGAAGTTTGCAAACATCGAGGAGGACACACCATCATACCATCGTAGCTACGATTTCTTTGTCTCGCGCTTTAGTGAAATGTGCCACTCAGGTTACGAAGATCCAGACATCCGCACAAAGTGAGTTGCATTGCAACTGTAACGTCTTCCAGATTGTGTGTCATCGTGCTTTTTATTGCATGCTTTTTTTTTTACATATTCATATAAATGAATGTTTTTGTATTCCAGCAGTTGTGTTTTTATATGAAATAAAAAAATGAAGTAATGTTTTGTTGTATGTAAGGATTCGCATGGCAGGTATCAGAGGCCTGCAAGGGGTGGTGAGAAAAACTGTTAATGATGAGCTCCAAGCAAATATTTGGGACCCCCAGCACATGGACAAAATTGTGCCATCTCTCTTATTCAACCTACAACAGGAAGAAGGCATAGAAAGGTCTAACACGCGCTGATAATAGCAGCCCTGTCCGTCCCAGGAGTCCTGTCAAGGTGTTGCTTCTGACTCATAAGCCCAGAGGGGGTTGGGTTAAATGTGTTTGTGTGTGCCACTTTACAAACTCTTAAAATAATAGAGTCATTTTTTTATCACACACTTATGCTTAAACTTCAAAATCAAACTAACTAAATAAAGAACCTTTAACGTTCTGTTTTACCAAGGTTATGTTGTAGAAAAATGTTGTTTAGACTATGAAAAAGTAGAAAAGAACTGGTTCTTTTAAGAAGCTTTGAAGGAGTGTTATTGAGTTTGTAGTAATAAAACAATGACTTGGGTAACAGGGGTGAATGGTTAAGCATGACGTTTAGCATTTAGACAGTTTTGGTAAAAGTTAACAGTCTGAAATGAGACTTGACTTTCTGTCATACTGTTGATAGAGTCTAACTGATGTTACTTCTTGTTTGTCACAATTTTAAGGAATATACCTTTTTTGTAGTGGAAAAAATATGGGATAACACGGTTGCACACAAAAGATGGGATACAGCAAAACATTTTTGAAAATTAGGCCTAAGTCAGATAGTTTATGAAAATATTAACAGTTCAGCGATTTTAATCAAAATTTTGGCATCATTGTATGAGTAAAATAATGGAGATACGTAATTGAGTTTATCTTGCATATCTAAGAATTTTAACAACAAAGGGATTTTTAGAGTCATGCCGTGGATATGTTTTTGAATAATAAAAACACATATTATAATTTTTTACAACTGAAGTGTCTTCAATTTTTACCATTTCTTTCTGTGACTTACAATGTGTGCTTTTATAAACCTTCATAAGATCTTTTATGCACTTCCAGTTGCCAGCGTGAAACCAAAACAATTCTAAATGCTTTCAACAGATTATTTTCGAATCCATTTAACCAGCACACCAAGCTCCAGACGTCTTCTAAATACAGATTAATGCCTTTCCCCCAGATCGACTGGCCTCACTTACTAGATTACAGCATGCAAGTCTAATTTGTTTAATGTGTGGATGTAATAAATAAACCTCACATTAAGTATAATTACACAGGCCCTTGATCAATAGGGCCCTATAACCTAGACATGAGAAAAAGATGAGCTCTGATGATGCTCACCAAATGTTACTTATCCTTCAAACAGATTATGTGTGTGTGGTCATGTTTCTTTCATGTGACCGCAGCTCTGATTCACTCTTATTTTTGCTTCAGGTGTTTGCGGGTGCTGTGGGGCTCTGAGACCCCGTTATAAGAGGCTGGTGGATAACATCTTTCCAGAAGACCCTGAGGTTAGACCTCATTCTCAGAGTCAGGTTATATAAAGAGTGCTGAGTTGAGATTTCTAGTGGTTATAAGTGATCAATGCACTGATTTAGAGACGTGTATTAGTTTTAAAGCCACGCTGCTAAGAGCAGATGCACTGCACGTGTTTTCTATTTGATCTGGAAAATGTATAACATAGAACAGTGATTGACTCTATCTGTCTTATCTGTTTTCTGTTGAATTTTGGATCTTTCTTACACTCAGAACAAAGGGAAAACTGTGATATGGAAAGTTCTTTTTTGGAAGCTCATCTTTGTTTGTTTTTTTCCTGGCTTTCTCTTTCAAGGATGGTCTGGTGAAGGCAAACATGGAGAAACTTACTTTTTATGCCTTGTCTGCTCCCGAGAAACTAGATCGTATCGGTGCCTACCTGTCAGAGAGACTGTCCAGAGATGTGGCTCGCCACAGATATGGGTAAAATCAGGAAGAAATAATATTTTCATTTACCAAGGGGGTCAACATCAAGGACACTTAATACGGCATTGATTATGTAACAAGATATGATAGAGTTTCTGAGAAATTATATTTGTAAGATTTAGAGTGCACTTAGGGGTGAAGTGTGCATTTTTTGATGAATGCATCAATCCCAGTTTAATGTGCAGAGTCAACTGTAAATCAAATGTTTGTAGGTTAATTTCTTAAAAACTGCACCAACAACACTTGGTTTAAGCACCCTGTTCATCCTGACAGTAACATTGTCTCAATAAGGGAAGTGTTTCAAAGATCTCTTTCTTTTTTTATTTTTGCCGTTTCTTTGTTGGTGTTTGTTCTTTGTGTTCTGTTTAATCAGGGGTAAGCTAATATATATAAAAGAAAATAGTTTCTGGAATACAATCAGGCGATTAGTGGGCAAGTATTGTTTTTGTGTGGCTCACAGGTATGTTTGTATGGCTATGGAGGCCTTGGACCAGCTTCTGATGGCCTGTCACTGTCAGAGTATAAATCTTTTTGTGGAGAGCTTCCTCACTATGGTGCGCAAGCTACTGGAGGCAGACAAACCCAATTTACAGATCCTGGGCACTAACTCGGTAAGTGAAGTGTATTCTTTACTTCACTACACAAAGTATAGTGAAGTCAAATACAAGTGTATTTAGTCAAATACAATTATGGACTATATTGATATTTCACAGACCACAAACCCAATTTACAGATCCTGGGCACTAACTCGGTAAGTGAAGTGTATTCTTTACTTCACTACACACAGTGTAGTGAAGTCAAATACAAGTGTATTTAGTCAAATACAATTATGGACTATATTGATATTTCACAGACTACAAACCCAATTTACAGATCCTGGGCACTAACTCGGTAAGTGAAGTGTATTCTTTACTTCACTACACACAGTGTAGTGAAGTCAAATACAAGTGTATTTAGTCAAATACAATTATGGACTATATTGATATTTCACAGACTTACAATTAGCAACATGATTGCTTAATAAATAAATGTTTTTAATACTGTTTACTGTGTAAGCAAAAAAAAAGTAGAAAAGGTAGAAGAGCTTTCAAAATTTGGCCTCGCCTCTGTCAAGATCATCTAAACTCTATTAAAAATAAAGCCTTACTTGCCAATAAAGTCCCCACAGTGTCATGTCTTCTAAAATGATTGGACTCTCAGTTTAATTTAGTTCTAATTCAAGTTCAAAGTTCTTTAAAGAAGTAAATTGTATGTAAAACATATTTTGATGATGAAACTTTTCATTAAAAAAAAACATTTCCATTTTAAAACACAATAAGACCCTATGAAAACCCAGTGAAATCGAATCTAACCTTTAGAAACGTATTCAGTAACATTCTGTATCTATCGAACTATTCCAAATCAGAAAAGATGTTTCAAACCTACAAGTAAAGATAGGAAATGAATAAACCTTAAATTGAAATAGCCATTTCATTTGCAGACTCCCTATTGCTATGAAAGTATTGTTGTTTTTTTCTGTCATTTTCTTTAATGTGCTTGTCTATACTTTTACAACTATTACTAGAATATGTTATAGCATTATATTCAGCTTCTTGTTTATATAATGTATTCTACTATAGTTTATTACTATTACAGCCACAGAAAATTAAGAGTCCATTCCAAATTTTCATTTAATCATTGCTAGATGTATTGTGGCCATCCAGTGCTTAAAAGTGAATATACACTTGTTTTCTTTGCAGTATTCGAGGTCTGAAAAAGTATAGAGCATCTTTTCTGTTGTTTTGACCTGTTTCTTCATTTTCTGCAAATAAATCTGCAATTAAAAACAATATTTTTATTTGAAATTTGGTAGAAATATTGTATAAGTAGTCCACAGAATGAAACAAAAATGATCACTTTACCCAAACACGTACCTGAAAATAGTAAATTCAGAAAAAACTGCAAATCATTTGGAAATGGTCTCTTATTTTTTCCTGTGATTGCATATTTAGCATATCATGTGTTTAGTTTTGAACGCTTTTTTAACAGTATCCGCTTCATAACCTCAAACCTTTCCCCTCATCTGACCTTTAACCCCCAAGCATGTTTGACTTCATTATACGTTCCCAAAAATTGAACACAAAGATTCATTTTAGCCAAAATCGAAACTTCAGCTGTTTCTTGCATGAATATCATCTTCCAGGGTTCACCAACACTCACATGTGATGGTTCTGAAATATAAGAGCTTAAAGATTAAAGCGAGATTAGTTTTCTCTTATCTAGGCCAGATGGGGCAGAGCTTAAAGCCTATTTTCTATAAACGTGGCTGTGTGCATGTTTACAGAATTTATGGGTTATGCAGAGTTTTCATCTCGCCCTTTGAGAGTTTTTTTATTTTTAGGTATTGTTTTGGTATTGTGCTCTGTACTGTACTGTCCGCAATAGTTGTATAACTTTAATGGCTGGATAAATCTTTAGATATCCCAATCAGGAAGATACTAATCTGTAGCACTGTAATGTATATCTTAACCAGATAAGTACATACAGTTTAACATAATAAATACAGGATGTAAACTGTGTCAGTAGTTTGTGCAGTGTCCTCCTCATTCTAGGCATTCAATGTACTGGAAAAAATGTTGACTCATATTGGTCAGATTTTTGTTTTCTCAGGTTGGAATTAAAATCAGAAATTTCTGCGTATTATTCTCATCCACAACATCTGTTTTGTAAATGATTTTATATTATTTTAAAACATAAATTTTCATTGGTACTGTGATTATAAAACATAGAAGATACTGTTGTTATTTTTTTTAAACAATTTAATGTTCATTTCTTGCATCCATTTTCTAGATGCTTAGACTTAACGTAATGTTTATTCATACAGTTTTTTTCTCTTTTCTTTAAGTTTGTGAAGTTTGCAAACATCGAGGAGGACACACCATCATACCATCGTAGCTACGATTTCTTTGTCTCGCGCTTTAGTGAAATGTGCCACTCAGGTTACGAAGATCCAGACATCCGCACAAAGTGAGTTGCATTGCAACTGTAACGTCTTCCAGATTGTGTGTCATCGTGCTTTTTATTGCATGCTTTTTTTTTTACATATTCATATAAATGAATGTTTTTGTATTCCAGCAGTTGTGTTTTTATATGAAATAAAAAAATGAAGTAATGTTTTGTTGTATGTAAGGATTCGCATGGCAGGTATCAGAGGCCTGCAAGGGGTGGTGAGAAAAACTGTTAATGATGAGCTCCAAGCAAATATTTGGGACCCCCAGCACATGGACAAAATTGTGCCATCTCTCTTATTCAACCTACAACAGGAAGAAGGCATAGAAAGGTCTAACACGCGCACACACACACACACTGCCTACACTTTATCACACATCAAGAAAAACAGACCCCTTTTGCCTTAATGGATAAAGTGAATTTTCCACCAGAGAGGTGCTGAGAAATTAAGTCTTGTTAATAGCCGTTAGCCAGTGTGTGTAATGAAACTAATGAACTGCTAATCGAATGCAAACCAGAACTGCTGTGATATTACCAAACACTGACTGCAGCTGAGCTCAGGTATCAGACCTGTTTATTTTACTGCTGTACTGGCTAAAACCCTAATACGTCCAACGTGCCTTGAGGGCAGAGACAACATGAAAACCCGACTTCAACTGTGTGATAAAATTAGGACCGTAAAACCTGATCTCACAGCAGCTTTGCCCTTAAGGAAATCACTGACCACAATAACTGCACTGCCAACGACACATGGTCTATTGACTAAGCTGTGTTTTAATGCGTCTTTTTGTTTTTGATTCTTGTCAATAGATCTCCCTCCCCAGAAACCGAGAAGGAAAGTCCAGTGGAGCTGACGGAGAGGTGCTTTCGAGAGTTGCTGGGGCGAGCTGTATATGGCAATATAAAGAATGCGGTGAAACCCGTGCTTATGTGAGTGTTCATGTACTCAAACACAAGAGGGCACCACAGATATGTTTATTTACATTTGTGTATGTTTTCAGTTCATTTTATACAACGTTTTAACTATTTTATTGTTTCATGGGACAAAATTATTTTGGCAGTGTTTAGTGAGTAACTGTTATTAATGAAAAAGGCAACAGTTTGAAATAGTAGTATCTTCAATCGTTATTCATTGACTGAAATGTTTGCATATTTATTTATTTTATTATATTTATTATTTTTTTTATGAAAAAAATATATTTAGGCTATAATAATAGAATAATAAAAATAATTGATTAACTCACAAGTCACAAAAGACCGAACGTACTGTATACACGGTCACACTTTATTTTAAGGTCCGATTTTCGATATTAACAAACCATTAACTATGACTTTTGCCTCAATAAACTCCTAATTTGTTGCTTATTAATAGTTAGTAAGGTAGTAGTTAGGTTTAGGTATTAGGATTTGGGATATAGAATATGGTCATCCAGAATATGTGCTTTAGAAGTACTCATAAACAGCCAATATGCCAATAATAGGCATGCTAATACAGTAAGCAACTAGTTCACAGTGAGAATTGGTCCTTATACTAAAGTGTTACCGAACATACTAGCTAAAAGCATCTTTTTAGATTTGACCTAGATTTCTCTTATTTTTACACTCCTTATTTTATGACCTTTTTGTGTGCTGTATTCTGCTCTAGTTTTGTTTGCTGAAGCTAATCATTAATTTTCTTGTATGTATGTTTCCAGGCACCTCGATAATCATTCACTATGGGAGGGAAAGCAATTTGCAGTGCGCTGTTTCAAAATCATTATGTATTCCATTCAGGTAGTTACTAACAGCTGTGGTTGTAAATGTTATAATGCAACTTTCTGATTTGGCATACAAGACCATTTGTGTGTTGTGCAGGATTTAATGCCAAACAGTTGCTTAAAATGCTTATTGCTTGAATATTTACAATATTTATATTAAGTACAGTAAATGAACACCAGGCTCTCTGTCAGTACAGAGTACGCTGTAAAAGTGATTTGCATTTCCGTCTGTGGAATTAACCTTATGTACCGTTTCTGTCTCGGTTAGTCTCAGCATTCACATTTGGTGATTCAGCAGCTATTGGGCCACTTGGATGCCAACAGTAAAAACTCAGCCAGAGTGCGTGCTGGGATAGTGGAGGTGATCGCCGAGGCGGCTGTAATAGAGGCCAGTGGCTCCATAGGTATCAGACTTTCTTAAGACCACTAGAGGGACCACTAAAACCATCAGAAACACAGCTCTCTCATTGTACCATGTTGTTCATATTCATGGATCTTTATACAGTATGTTTAACATTTAATTTGATGTAACGTTGCAAAACCCATAGCTCAGCTCTGAAAAAAATCTAATGTGCCTTTATTCAGCATTACTGTGTGTATTGTTGTCATTCCATACCAGTGTCTTTGAATTTCGATAAAAGCAAATCTCAGGAGTGACATAAAGTCACCCAACCCTTACAGAAAAGACACGTGAAATGTGCGTTTTTGGGACATTTTTGTGTGAATCCCATGTGAAACCCATGGAATCACATGTAAAAAAAACCATGGGGTCACATGTGCAACATGTGGTGATATGTCTCCACATGTGATCACATGTCAAAAAAATGTGTCTTTTCTGTAAGGAAACAGGAATATGAAAGACTGAAAGACTGTATCCATTCATTTTCTTTACTATTTTTAAATACATGGACATGAATATGAAACATGAACTTGTTTTCTTTGCAAGGTCTGAAAATAGTGCATCTCCAGTTTGTCCAGTTTTCATTTTTTACGAATAAATGCAAATAATAAAAAACCTAATTTATATCTGGAAATTGGGAGAAATGTTGTAAGTTGTTCACGGAATGAAACAAAATCACTACCGGATAACATACCTAAAGTTTAAAGACTTAAAACTGAAAAGAATTTTGGAGTGGTCTCTCTTCATTTTGTATTTACCTGTATATACTGTATGGCAGACACTTAAACAACTTAAAAGGGATCATTCTCCCATCATTTACTCGCCCTCTTGTCCCTTCAAACCTGTATGACTTTCTTTCTTATGCAGAACACAAAAGAAGAAAGAACGACGGCGGTATGTTCTTTTTGTGTTCTGCATAAGAAAGAAAGTCATACAGGTTTGAAATGACAAGAGGGTGAGTAAATGATGACAGAATTTTCATTTTTGGGTGAACTTTCCCTTTAGGCTATTGATTTTATCAGTATATGCATATCCTAAGATGCACCCCCAATCTTGGGATTTCTAGCTATATGACTACTGTACAAACATGCATCGTTCTTTAAAAAGTCATTTTGACCGTGTAACTCTCTTCTCCACAGGACCTACAGTACTGGAAGTGTTTAATACTCTACTGAAGCAGCTCAGACTCAGCGTTGATTACGAGCTCACTGGGTCCTATGATTCTTTTGGAAACATGGGGTCCAAGGTTATTAAAATACACGAGGAAAGACAACTGCAAGAAGCCGTCATTAAAACTATTGGTAAGTAAACGCTGTATGTCGATTGAATGTTAACAGAGGCATCCGATTTCTTACATGTGTTGGTGTTTCTATTTATTTATATATGAAGCAGAGAGGTCTTGTTTATCCAATCCATGGACTGAACATTATTATTTCTTATTCTTATTATCTCACATACTGTATTTCTCTGTCTAAAGGCTCATTTGCCAACACGCTGCCCACCTACCAGCGTTCTGAAGTCATGTTGTTCATTATTGGTAAAATTCCTGTGCCAGGCATGTATCCTGCTCTGGGGTCACCCAACACAGGGTGAGACAGATCACCACCTGGATTTGACCATTCAGACGCATTTCAGTTGCATTTTGTTAAGCCAAGATGAAATGCGAAATAGATTTCGTTCGTAGTTTGCTTTTAAACGTGTGTTTTTGTTTGTAGGATTGAAGGGAGCAGAATGATACAGATTATGCTGCTAAAATCTCTGCTGCAGGTGAGTCGATCCTTGAGCGCATGCTGTTTGCCAATTACTACCCTGCTGATTCACACTGCCCACACTTGCTGATGTAATGTAAAACGTCCTGTGTGCCTTTGAACGTCAGTCCCTCTCTTTCTTTCTCTTTCAGGTAACAGCAGGGTTCAAGTCTACAAATATTTTGACAGCTCTGCCAACGTCCTTCTTGGATCCGCTGCTGTCCTTTACTCTGATGGAGGATGCGGAGATCCGTCTGCTCGTTCTTGATATCCTCATCAGCATCATCGATCGCCATGACAACCGCCAGAAATTCTCCCCTGTCAGGTATGTTTATTGACAATCTCAGTGTTTTCAGACCTTTAACGCACAATTATTTTTTTTTACATTTTGAAGGAGAACTATTCCTTCAACTACTTTGAAAAAGTGAAATTGTTATGGAGCTGCCCGGCAGCTCATTCACTGGTTTATAATGTTATGTGGTCTGGTTTACTGAGTCATATTATGTATAATATTATATAATCATGAAGTGATTTTGGGGTAAACTATCCAAGCAAGTGTCTCTGAAGGCTACCTGACAAAACATTTTTAATTTGTTTTTATTCTCTGTATTTCTTCTGCAGGATTATATCAGATATCTCCGTACTGAAGCTAAAAGTAGACAAATGCTCTAGACAGGATAACCTGTTCATGAAGAAACACAGTCAGAGGCTTTACCGCCACATTTACCTGGCCTGCAAAGAGGAGAGCAGCAGCCAGCGGCACTTTGAGTCTCAGTATACGCTGCTGGGCTTGATGTGTGTGGAGCTGGCCAATGAGGAGGTGGTGGGGGATCTCATTCGACTGGCTTTGGCCTTACAGGTCTTTCTTGCACTCTTTTACCTGATCAGAGTAGATATGTGCATGACTGCAGGTATAAACTAAGCAAATAAATATACTTGATGTTTGTCCTGCTTTTTTGTTGCTGTTCATACAGAATTGTAAACACGTGCTTATGGTTGTTTTGGAGTTCCTGCCTGTCAGATTTTCTTGCTTTCATTGAGAGCACAAGAACATTGATAATAATATCATTTGTAATTGAATCATTTTTAATGCAAAAGAATTTGTAGTTATCGTTGACTTTAGTACCCCACTGGATTTAATGTACAGTACATTCATGTGAGAAATGCAAACCTATCATTTCCTTATCTAGAATTTCCAAATTATATCATTTGATACAGTTTTATGCAACGTATACCCACAATAAAACCACGTGAACTGTTTCATATCTGAAGTAAGAGTAAAACAAAACAAAGCTTTGAATCAACCAGAAACTCCAAAGTCATTGTCAACTCATTTTGAAAAGTTTTAAAAGTTCTTCTTGCCTTTACCTCATATCAATGGGCTTCCACCGGGCTATTTTCACATCTCATTTTTCACATTACATAATGCCCACGTACTAAATATTCTACGCTGTGCTATGTGAACACATCATAAAGGTGTCTGTCAGCTGCTATTAGACTAAACAATATGACTAAGCTTCCACTGATGTTTCCTCTTCCTCAGGATCTGGCCTTGTGTGATGAAGCACTTCCTGTGTATAACCGCTGTGCCATCCATGCTCTGTCAGCAGCATACCTGAACCTCATCAGCCAGCTGACAACTGTGCCCACCTTCTGTCAGCACGTCCATGAGGTCAGCTATACAGAGACCCGTCACATCACATGACTGTGAAGAGAATAGTTAGTAGCATTTGTACAATACAGTGCAGAAGAAACATAGAAAAAGACCCACTATTGAAAATGAAATGAACATTTAATTAGATAATGTCAAATCTGTTGTGTGACTTGTGTGAAATTCATTTCATCAATGCCAGATTCACCATATACATTGTGCTGGTTAACAATAACCAGTATAAACCAGTCAGGACTATCGTGAAAATTCATTTCATTTTGTACGATGGAGTGAGTAAATGTGTTGTCTTTTTCCACAGGTGATTGAATCCAGAAAGAAAGAACATTCTTTCCTGCTACCAGAGGATGTGCTCACTGAAACCTCAAAGTGAGCTATGATATGTGTATAAAGCAAATTCTATTTACATCACACTGACACTAACAGCCGTATTTTATAATAAGGTACATCGCTTTATAACCGTAACCTCAATGGTGCTTTGTGTAATATTCAAGAGTATCTATTGACAAAAATGCTATACAATATACATAACTATGTCTTCAGAGGTGTATGAAGAACCCTAGAATGAGCTATTTCTATCTACATACACCGCGGGTAAAGAAGCGAAAACGTGATGACATGTTTGTCCTGTGTCAGTCTCCGCTGTCCTTCGAAAGGGAGGGGTGGAGTGAGCCGTTGGTTGCAATTCGCAACCTCACCACTAGATGCCGCTAAAATATCGACATTGTTCCTTTAAGGAACACTGGTCTTTCCGTTGTATTTGAATTACGCTAATATGATCATCCTGGAGTCATGTTTGGCGGTGATATACTGAGGTAATGCTAATAAAAAAGTCTTAGACTCATGAAACATTTACCTTTTTGTCCGTCTCTCACTGACTCAGCATTCCAGAGAAGCTGGAGAAGGTGGAGGGTGAGGTGCTGTTTGTGCAGGCTAAGATAGCAGAGATGCTGGGCGGCTCTGGATATAACACGGAGAGACTGGCCACCCCATACATCCCTCAGATCACAGGTCTGATCCTCAGCTTGGCCCCTGGTGTTTTGATTTTTTACATGAAACCTTTTTAGATAATACATGTTACAGTTTAATATTTCAATGCGGCAAGGATTTAATTGATTAGTATTTATGCTATTGATCATACAGCAATTAATACGAACAGAAGTAGTCATCTTTCTTTGTGATTTTTTATTTGACTTTAAACACAGATGAAGACAGGTTGTCTAAGAGGAAGAGCATTGGAGACACAGTCTCTTTGCAGTTAGAGATGGAGTCTAGACAGAGTCCAGAAAAAGAGCAGGTACACATCCTCACCTTCATTGCTCAATGTGTATGTGTCTTCCTACTTACAGCCGTGGGAAAAATTACAGTAAGAGACCATTCCAAATTTTCTTTTTAGCAGCATTTCTAGATGTATTGTGGCCATTTCAGTCCAGTGTCTGTTGAATTTCAACAAAATTAAACCTCAGGAGTGACATGAAGTCATCCAACAGCAATGTGAAAAACTGACAGCATGAAAACTGTGAGAAATATCGAGGTTAATTTTTGAAACTTTCCTAAATACATGTACAAATATTATTGTTGTAATACCTAAAAGTGAACATAAACTTGTTCTCTTTGCAGTATTTGAGGTCTGAAAAAAACAGAGCATCTTTTCTGTTATTTTGACCTGTCTCCAGTTTTTATTTTCTGCATATAAATGTAATTAGAAACAATATTTTTGTTTTAAATTTGGGAGAATAATACTAGTAGTTCACAGAAGGAAACAAAAATGATCATTTTACCTAAACACACATACCTATAAATAGTAAATATAAAAAACATAATTTTGAAATGGTCTCTTAATTTTTTCTGTGGCTGTATATAACTGCTTGCCTTACAGTACATTCAGATCTATTTCAGCTCTATTGTGACTGTCAATATCTTTACAGAGATCGACAGCAGAGCAGATAACATTTGAAACCCTTAAACAAGCCATTGGTAAGTGTTTCACCAAACTGCAAATTCAGAATTATTAAAGTAATTTACCTGTTACAGTTATGGCGCAGAACTACAATAAATCTGTAAAATGTAAAATGTAAAGGTCCTTTATGAAAATCTAATGGTACAATCCTGCCAAATAAATTGCCATTACATTAAAAGGCATTTTGGTGATGGAATTGAGCATCGCTATGCCCTACTCTGAGCCCTTGAAGTGAACTCTTTGAAGGGTGTAGGGCATTACTGTCTCTCGTGTGTTTGGAACTCCCGTCACAAAGGGAACGACTGGCCAAATGTAACCTTGACAACGCCGCACGTGCACTCTGAATCCAGCGCTCGTTTGTTGAAAATAAACTAAATTTGTAATATTTCTTGTTGAATATTGTGTAATTATGTCTTATTTCACCATGTTTTTTCACTCCACTTGGTATTAATAAAGGAAATGTATGATAAAGGAAACCTATAAACATTTAAACATATTAAACAGACTTTCTTAAATAACAAAATTATCTTATACTATATTTTAACCATCTTAAATCACATTTATCACTGACAAAAATGGTGTAAAACAAATACAAACTAAATTGTTGTACTTACATTTAGGCAACGTCAAAATCCCGCACCATATTTGCTTCAGAATGCGTCGCGAGAACTCTTAATCCAAGATCACGTGATCACAAACGTAGCTCACTTCCTCGGAGTGACCATGGCATGTACCCTGCGCTAACGGACTTCTGAAAGGGCCCTTCGCGAAGGGATTCAGGTGTTCACTTTTGTTCGGAACGCCCCTACAAATGGCGTCCCCTTCGCCAAGGGCCCTTCAAGGGCCCATGAATGCCGTTTGGAAAATGCCTTACGTGTGTGTGTTTGTGTTCAGTAGACAGTGTGAATGTGGAGGAGCTGGAGAGAGAGCGCAGGAGGCAGGTGGTGGAGAGGTTTCAAAATGCTCCGTTTGAGGAGATCGCCGCTCACTGTGGTGCCAGGGTGAGTCTGTGCGGACTGACTGCAAAGTGCACTTATCCCAAAGTTTTAATCTTTGTTATATTTTGGATATTTGGAGTTTGTGTTGTTTGTTTGTACTCTCAAACATTTGCATATAAATATTTATAAACAATACACAAACAACAACAATGACAAAATCTCTTTCTAGGCTTCCCTGCTGCAAAGTAAACTCAACCAAATCTTTGAAATCACAATCAGGTATATAACATCACACAGACATTTTATATACTAGCTGTCATCAACATTTAATCAAGCATAAAAGACATTTATTGTACATAAAAAATAGACAGAAACCTCTTTTGCTAAGAATAAGTGTGGTAGCCCACTGTCTGCTCCCCTTTGTAAATACTAACATACATTATTTGCATTGTGATTAATTACTATTATATATAATAGTTGATGTTATTAGATTAAATATACAGTCTATGTATTATGTATATATGCATACTAACAATTGTAAAGAACATGTATATATGCATATAGTAGGATAGTAGTATAGACCACTTTGCAAGAAGTTGTTCCATATACACAAATACTGTTCCAGAACTACTTCATTGATTTTATTTTTAATCTTACAAATATAATTTAACATTTAACATTTTGCTCAAACGTTTGTGTAGTATAAAAAACTGAAACAGGAAGTTCTTCTGGACCAGCGCTGTTTACGTTTTCTGAAGTGGTCTATAGCAGTGGTTCTCAAACTGGGGGCTGTGGCCCCCTGGGAGACCCCAAGATGGATCCAGGGGGCCACAGATTTTGTGGCATTTTATGAAATATAGAAATTTATCATAGATTTTATGCAATCAAACATCAGAAAAATGACACCACCAACCAATAGAATTGAGGTTCCAGCATTGTATAACTGAATGTTTTTGGTTTAATAAAAATTCTAAGTTTAAGATTATACGTCTTTATATGGGGGGCCGCAAAGCGATGCACTTAACACGAAGGGGGCCTTACAACGAAAAAGTTTGAGAACCACTGGTCTATAGTAATAAATGTACTATTATATACAAGTAAGTATACGGCTGGAATTTGAATTGCTTCCTGACCACTATTCTGACACTTTCTCATCTAAATTGTTATTTTTCATAGGTTTGTCTGCTTCCTTCAGTCTATTAGTTTGGAAATAGCCAGCTGAAAAAGGTTGTATTGTGTGTTTTATTGATTGAAACACAAATAAGTTTAATCTTCTTCTTTCTCTTTGTGGTGGAAAGGCCTCCTCCGAGTCCATCTGGCTCTGTCGGGAACGGACACGGCCGGACACGCTCCATACCCGTCTATGAAATGAAGTTTCCAGACCTGTGTGTGTACTGACAGAGCCCCGAACTACACACATCTCGCTAATACCAATCCTTCATAATGTCCAGGTGCTCAACCAGATGTAAACTTCAGAAACATGTCCTCTATATTAATCTCTGACTGTAGTCAGGTGGTGTTAAAAAACAAATACAAAATATACTCTATGTTGGATCAATATGCACTAGAGATCTAAAACTAAACGTGACAAAAACTTAGTCTACATGCAAAAGGATTGAATGTACGGTATCTGTATACTATCAAGCTGTTGTCTGATAGCACATAGCTGAATGAAGTTTTCTTATTCATATGTCCGCCAGGTTACTGTGTACTATAAGTGTGTGGTCTCGGTCAGGATTCTTGTAAAAATTAAGTGAAGCTGCCTTAAATTTTGTATTTTAAGTTGAGGTCCTTGTCTTAAGAAATGGTGTTTTCAGATGTGTCCATTATTTGAATGATGAAAGTGAAAGTGATGAAAGTTAATGACGTGTAAGGCCAATTTATTTACATTTGTTTGCATGTTTCCAATGTATTTACATGCTGCAATAACATTTGTATTTAAAGCAATAATTAATGACTTTAGAAAGGAAACATTATGAGGGATGAAACGTAAACAATGTGGGGGAAAAAGCAGTCTGAATTGATGACCTTGTGTATTCACAAGTACATTAGTAAGTCCCACAGTCACAGCAATACACTACATCTTCCTAAAATTTGTGTGCATCGAAACCTGACTGAATTTAAGTGAATGTTGAGTTTTATTTGGTTAATATATGAACCGTTTTCCTTTCTAAACTGATATGTCTTATACAGTATTTTCCTACTTTCAGGGTCGCGGGGCCATTGTTGTTTCATTTTTGTTGCTTTTGTTTCCTTTTTTCTCTATAAATCATGTCAGGTTTTTGTTCTCTGGATATGAGTTTGTATGTCCATGTAATCTTAGTGCGGTAATGTGGTAAACAGTTTTGGCTTGCTGTCCGCTATACACTAAGCGAGCTCAAATCCCCCCATTGGAGTACTACTGATGATTTTAAGCAAAAAAAAAATATATATATACTGTATATAGGGGGAGAAAGAGAGGAGTTGGGATGCCGAAAGAGCCGACCTTGGGAAGAAGAGGCTGCTTTTATATCCTGGTTATTATTTAGATTAAATGGGCGCACTTTTAATATATCGCAGCACTTTAAAGCTCACTGTGTAAATGTGACATATGCTAAAAAAAATGCGATACATGTTGTGTGAAATTTAATCTTGGCATGTGTGTAAAGAATGTGTTAATTTATGTTCTATGTTTATATCTTTATCGTTTGATGCCGTTATGTTTTATCTTGTATTTTCTCATTTCTCATGCCTTCCTCTTGCAGTGAATTGATTCGTTGGCTTTAAACTCAAAGCAAAAAGTAAACATTTGCTTTTTCGGTTTATGTGGGTATGATGGAATATTCAAGACTTGAGAGGTTGTTGAAGTTGTTCTGCATGTATGAAATCAAATCTAAAAGTTTAGTATTTCCTCTTAGAAACTGTGTCAGTTGCTGCATGCACTGGTTGTTTTGTCTGTGCTTTTACCATTTTTCATTACATTTGTAGTAATGAAATTAAATGAGTCATTTCATTCTCTATCACTGTTGAGAGCATTACATCACTGTGGATTGTAATTCATGTCAATTGAGTAACGGTTATGTGTTTGGGTACTGTCATTGCAAACTGATATAACTTCAGAACTGTGTTCTGTAAATGTTTGCATAAAATAACTTATTCTTAAGTGATGTACATATGTGGTGTGACAAGATTAAGTCAATTAAAGACTAATTTTATGAAATGAAAGTCTGGCCTGTGTTCATAGTTTGTTTGTTGTTTAAGTAGAATGTAATTTTCATGTGTAAATGAATCAATTTGTTCTTTTCTGCTTGAAACAGAATCATTTTATGTATCGCATTTTCAAAATTTACAGTATAGTACATTTCAATAAATAAGATAAAAATGATTTCCTTAGCCTAACAGGTATTTAATCACCACAGCATTTCTATGTACAGTATTCAGAATTTATTGTTGATTACAATGCAAATAAACTCTAAAAATCTCACCTCCTTTTCTTTTATGATCTAGAAGCTTACTAGGAAGAAATGTATTTGGGTATATTAAAACCATTCTCTACAATCCCTACATCCCCTCACTGGTCCTTCTTCTGGTGGTCTTTATTGATGACGTTTTTGAAGAGCGTGAGAAGGGGTTTCTGACTGCGCTCATCCCAGGATTTCATAAATCCTCCGTAGCGCTTGCTGGCGGGCGGGCTGCTCCAGCGGAAATGGTTCATTTTGTAGGACCCATCCTTTTTCTCCTGCTGGTTAGAGATGTTCTCTTCCAGGGGGTAGTCGATCTCGTTGGTGGCCAGCTCACGCCTCATCTCAGCTGGGAGGGTCTCTGCAGATTCCTCCTCCACGCCGTTGGTGTAGACCTTAATGGGCCGGCGCTTGCGTCCCACTGGCTTGCCCCAACGGAAATGCTCCATGGAGTAAGAGCGCTTGTGCTCGTGCCGGGGGCTGGACTCAGGGGCCCTTTGTTCCAGGGTGGGGGTGAATGTAAGGGGGGATAGCGGTACAAGGATCTCGTTTTGCTCTGACTCAGAAGGAGGCTGCAAATGGCTTTCTCCTGGATATATGGGACTTTCATCTGTGAGATCAGACCTGCAGAGCTGGATGCATTCCTTAGATAGAGCATTAAAAGAAGAAAGTGAAGTTTTACATTTTAAAAACTTGCTCACATGATGCTAGAGTGAGATTTAAAAGCATTGCTTTTAAATTTTTTACTTCCAAATAATTGTTTATAAGTATTTAAAAATCTTAGCAACATTATACTCTAAAAACCTTACATAAATCGTGGCATTTTAGCACAATGGCACCTGCTAAAAACGATAGGAACCATCACATAAATTCTAATGGTTTCCATTAAAACCATTAAAAATTCCTTTTTGTGGTGTGTTTTGGGTATTATTCCAATAGGATTTACCCACCAATAAAATCCATCACATACTAGACATATAGTTTCTATTAAAACCAATACAATTCACATCATTAAATCCATGAAAGTTTCTATTGTGTTTGGGCAGGGTTCTATTCTTTTATTCAGCAGGGATATGGTTGCTAAAGCATTGTTAGATGGTTATCGGGCGTTCTGGAAGGTTGTTTACTAGTTCAAGTTAAAAATATATTCTGGACATCCCCAGATAAGACTCAGGTCCTTCCGTTCAAAGCAAGTAGCATTTGTTCATTAATTAGATGATAAAGCCATTTGAAGATTTTTTTGTGTGTCCGAAGCACATAAAGTTATTATGAAAGATTAATACCTATAGGGTCAGGGACTGGAACAACCATAAATGCATAGCTCACCCAAAAATAAAAATTCTCTCATCATTCATTCCCCAGCATGTCATTCTGTATGACTTTCTTTCTTCAGCAGAACACAAAAGAAGATATTTTGAAGAACGTTGGTACAACACTGGCCCCCATTGACTTCCATTGTAAGGATACAAAACCACTGAGACATTTCTCACAATTTCCTCTTTTGTGCTCCACAGAAGAAAGAGCCATTTGCTGGTTTTGAACAACATGAGGGTGCATAACATACCATAACCTACCATATGCGCTACAGGCTTTGAATGATAATTGAATGTTAAATATAGGCAAAAGTAATACTGATTATTTTCTTAAGTATTCACATTGCAACTCACCAAAATGCTTTCCTCAGTGCTGAGGTCCCGGCAATGAGTGCTTTCCCAGCACTGAGCTCTAACGTCAGATCCACCCGCACACAGCACAGCCAAAACCAAGAGCCAAGGTGGGCACAACATCCTCAATCCCTTGACCATATCTGTACAACCACACAGCAACACACCATATTTAATGACAGTATTTATAACATAACAACCTTAGGTATGCTCATTCGCATTAAATACATTTTAACGTGCAAAAAGTTAGCTCATGCATCATTTTTAAGATATAAAAACGAAAAAAAGAAAATCCATAAATAATAATGAAAGTTTAGTAATGAAATTAACATCTTCCATCTTTCAAACGTACTGTTTGTTGAGACAAACAATCAGAAACACAGATTTTGTTTTATCTTGTTTTTCATAAATAACAAACAAACAATTTTTCAAGTTGAAGTTGAAAAGGCAAAGTTGAAGTTTGTCAAGTTAAGATCATAACTTACCTACCTGTGGCACAGCGAGAAATCAGTCTTCTAATGGTCCTGCTTCAGTTTCTTCTCTCTGGGTGTGTATGAGCGTTTGCTCGTCTATGCTGTCTGAAACTCTTCACTACTTGTCTTTTATAAGCTACCTGTGCGTCAATTCCTGAAGGCCACCAAACTCTAGGATATGTCATGTCACTTTTTTTTATGGGTGGTGCAAAGTAGGAAACTCCAATGCATCATCTGCCCTGCAGATGAGTAATCGATGGAAGATTGACAGGCGACGTCCAAATGGCCCCATGTGAATGAATGCAAGATTAGTGCGGGATCTACATGGACGTGCCATTTGTCAAATCATAATTTTGATGGCCATTGTGTTGAAGGGCACACGTGTCGGTTTACCGGACTTCCGTCATGAAAGGTGACAATTCACATCGAATCAATTATAGTGCATGTGTTTTGCTTGTGTTTGGACACACAGGTGCTAATCTTTCTTTGAAAATTAATTGGAAGGTGAGGGACTTAAAAAGGGAAGCCATCTGGGAAAGCATTTGGGTGCTAAAAGTTCAGACAGTAAAATAAAAAGATTGATAAAAGTATTGGTTTGGATGCATTTAATGATAACGTGGCCAAAACTAAATCCTGGAATCAATTGTCAAATACTGGCCATATTTCAGCTACACATAAACATGTGCTCAGTCACTCAGCTAAGTGATTCTATTCATTCAGAAAGTGTTTTTACATTGGTAACTATTGCTTAGAGCAAAACATTTCAGAAGGGAATTTTCCATTAGGGCCACATCATTATATCGGAGGCCTGACCTTGCTGGCTTTTATGTTACTGGTTGCTTTGTCTCAGAGAGCCCTTTAGAAAGCTCTAGAGGGGTACACTTGATCTAAATGTAAAATGAGCTTGTTTGAGAAACAAGCAAGAATGCACTTTTTCCATAATGAATGATATACATTAAAATATTTTTATATAGAAATAGTTTATATAGCTATAATAAAATGAACCACAATATGAAATGCAAGTTTTATGCGTGATAATGGGAGAACCCTGCGGATGTGTATTTTATAGACCCAGCATATATTTAACAGGGTGTGCGTATTTCACCGGCATCACGCAGTGTTAGGAACAGAAATCCTATTAGAAAAGATTTACAGGATAGGATGTCTGTCAATCCATAGTAACACTGCATGGCTCATAGAACAACGTTACTGTACTGGAGAGAAAGAGAGAGAGAGAATGAGAGGCAGATTTCGTGTCACATTTCTAATAATGAGGGATATGCCTGTCTGGTGAAAGGTAACTCTTGCTTATCTCATCAATTTGCATTTTTTAAAATCTTTTTTCGAAGTCAGTTTATTATTATGCAGCTGTTTGCGTTTCACCATGCGGCTTTTAATTTAATTTAGTTTCATCCTAATGTGTGATGTGAATTTATAATATTTCACCCACTCTCTGTGTTGTAACAGCAGAAAATGTTTGACTCATTGGTCAGCATGACTCAATAAATATGCTGCATTTTGCAAATCATGAAAGATTTATAACACAAAAGAATATAAAGCCACATTTTTTACAGGTTCAAACCATTTTCCAAATTTCAAAAATATATAATGATATTTTTATTTCAGAATGTTTTAGCATTTTGCTTTACCACTATTTTCAGTCTTCGCTTCACAAAATGTGTATTAAAATGTTTATAAAATCAACTGTTTATAGAGGTTAAAATACACTTTATTATATTTTTACAGGGTATATAAAACATTTTTAGGCTTAGATACTATTATTTAATTCTATTATTTATTTACGCAGAATGCTGCTTTCCAATCTGTTGAGGATTTCCGGCCAGTGTCTGACCAATCAGCTTTCTCCATCTCAATTACTTCCCATCTGCCCCGAAGAAGTCTGCAGACAATATTGAACCATGAGGAAATAAGCTTAATCAGGAGGACCCAAACAGGTTTCACAAAACAAGTTCCGGATTATATTGGATTTTGCTCTTTACTTTATATGGAGAACTTTCATTTACAGCAGAATGAAGTTATCTCTGCTGTACGGTCTGTTATTCATGTCTGCCTGGGCCCTGAATGCTGTCAAATCTAAAGATGACGTCGAAGAGTCTCAAAACGCAGTCTCCACTAAAACAGACACATCTGGGACTAACACATATCGTGTTAGCAGCGCACTAATGCAGTGTGGTGAATACAGCAATGAAGTGATGCCAAACGGGCAGTGCCGTTTAATAGCCACACTACCACAGCTGGAAGAGCAGAGATGCCCTGATATGTTTCGATGTACGGATGAGGTTTCCTTCTGGCTGCATGAGAATGAGGAACGCAAACAGCAAATGCAGGACCTAAAAGAAACCATCTCAGAGCTTCAGGAGGAGCTGAGGAACCACAGGCATCGCATCAAGGTGCTGGAACTGCAGGTAAGATCTGAAGGTGTGAAGTGGCGTGTGGGTCCTGGTGTGCTGTCCACTTGTCCAGCCTGAAAGTCTTGTGTCATCATTGATGATATAAAAAATAGGCCCACTATAAAATTCAATTGTTTTACGTTAAAATGAGTTTTCATGGTTTATTGGCCATGCAAAAATAATGATCTTCTACATTGTTCACTGCAGTTAAACAGAATCTAGACAATAATGTTTCAGTACTCTAGCACGCTAGATCTGTACTAATGCCTCATTAACCCTGATCAATTACAGGATTAGAGCAGGAATCTGTTCAATGACCACATGATCAGCAGTGAGCAAGTAACAACAATTTAAACATGTACCACATATATATAACACAGACACCCTTAATGCCTTGTATTGAGATGCGTTTTGGCGACTAAATATGTTGTCATGGGTTCAGAAATTGCATTTGTAGTGTAAATAATCTAAATACATTACTAATCTGTCCATCTCAACAGGAGTATTTTCAAATGTTTCCAGTTATGTACAGCTTTAAATGAAAAACAAATGATAGCTTCCACCCAGGCCTGGTACTAGCCTGGCTCAACTGGGGGGCAATCATACATTCTGGTTGGGCTGATATTGTTCATTACATGCATTATATTACAAACATTATTTAATAAATAATACAAATAAGAAGTACTTCGTTTTTAATTGTTTTAATTGTCATCTGGATATTTTTGGAGGGGCCCAAGAAAAATCTGAGGGGAAATGCTGCCCTAGCCCCCCCCTAGACCTGACTCTGCCTCCACCTCTTTACAACTGAAACTCCACCCATGTACAACCCCGACTCACACCATGGGGTCTCCTTTTCCTGCACATTTACAATTATGACAATTACAATTACAAAATTCAAGATTATAAAACGGTCAGTTCTGGTCCTTGATTCTGATTGGCTGAGAGGAGTTCTAAGCCGTTACAAATACCTCAATATATAACGGCTGACCGCACCACATAGCCTAAATATCATTTTATTTACTTTATTTTATGAAACCTTGCTAAGCATATGGAATAACCGTTTTATAAAAGCAGTAAGCCCCGCGAAACAGTGGGTTACAGTGCATTTTATAACAGCTACGGGGTTTTAGGCACTCCGCTTCGCATCGTGCCACAACGCCCTTAGCTGTTATAAAATTAGTGCTGTCAATCGATTAAAAAAATTATCGGATTAATCACACATTTTTTCTGTGATTAATCACGATTAATCGCACACAACAATTTTATTTTAAAATATACTTTTACATTTTAATAATTTCACATTTAATCTTCAAATTGATGTAGAAACAACATATTTATTTAACAGCATCATTTTATGAAAGCTAACATTTTGATATTAGTATTGTAACTGATGTCTCTATTAAATTGATTATTTTAACATTAATTATAGCCATTCAACAGCATAATTGAGAGCTCATGTAGGAAATTGAAGGACACTTTACAGTCTTTAATGCTAAATTATAAATTAAATGCAGAAGAATTCTCAATAAAGCTATAAAATCACATTGATTTCTTCTTTTATTTTGTTCTTTGATTAACATTAGTGACAGGAGTCACAGCAGCACGTTTAAGAACGCGGCCCCTTTAAGAGCTGTCTCAGTACGCAGATCTGACCGTCACCGAACTCCCATTTTCACAACTCTTTGCATTCATTTAAGATTTTATTTTACACTTTGAGGTCTTGCTTAAGAAAATGCTAGACAAAACGGGCTTTCTGACATAATCTTGTGTGGTTTTATCCATTCAAGCACGAAAGTGAACTGAACACGGATGCGCTGTCTGACAGAGATTCACCGACGCAGCCTTCAGCCCATGACTGTTTACACCAGACTGGACCTCGCGTTGCGTTTTGCCGCGTCCCACAGTTTAGAAGCTGTCTATCTTCATTGAACGCGTCAAAGCAACTGTTTCAAATCGCGCTTAAGTGGTTTAAAAGCCTGTACACGAATAAGAGCGTGATTACATAATGTAACGCTAGACAAAGAATGTCAAAACAAACGGATGCTGCGTTAATTGCGATAAATATTTTCTCACGCGTTAATTTGAAAAAATTAATCGCATGCGTTAACGCGTTAACGTTGACAGCCCTATATAAAATGCACTGTAACCCACTGCTTCTTGGGGCTTATTGCTTTAATGTATAGCACTTTATTGACTTGACTCCTACACGGTAAAAAAATTCAGTTAAAAAAACTTTTCTGCCTGCTGGAATATATTTTTCCTGTAAAATTACAGAATAATAGGATATATAAAAATGTAAAAAAAAGAACAGAAAAATTATGTAGCCTACAATTACGTTTTTTTTTCAGTTGTACTCTTGAAAATTCAGAGGAATATGAACTTAAGTACTCAAGTACTAATGAATAATTGCGGATAATTACCCGTTCAAGGGAAAACGATTGCTCATTACAATTTCTTTCAAGATCAAGATCTTCAAGGTACATTCTTCAAGGGACATTTCAACCTTATATATCTGTCATCATGACATAAACCTCTTATATGCCTAATATATACGTAAATATCTTTTTTTACTTACCTGACAATTATGAAATTGTTTTAAATTTTCTCTCTAAATTTTTACTTTGTATTTCTTCTACTGCTTAAATGATATACTATGACATATTTTACACCTAATACACAAGACTGTGTTTTGCGTCATGCATTGTAAATAATTATAAGACTTATTTTTTATCTTAAGCATTCTTGGCCTAATGGGAACTGAGTGAAATAGATATCCTTTCTCCCTTATTGAATGCTCGTATTTGCTGATATTCTAAAGGGATGGACCTCTTTCAAATCCCCTGCACTAATTGACAAGATTAGAATAGTCAGCGTCACTTTTCCATTCAAGTGTACATGTTTGTTAACAACTTATGTACAACATATGTCCTCAAAATGCAGTTTTTCATATTTTCAATATAATATGCATTCAAATATCTGCGCTAAAAGGGAAATATAGAACTAACGTGCTTGTTTTTGTTTTTGGCAGAGTGAAGAGAAATACGACACAAACTCTTCTTTAGAGCATCACTTGCACACACTGCAGCAAATCTATGAAGAAACGAATACAGTGCTGCAGATCCACGGATCGCTCATCTATGACATGCAAGCACAGATCCGCAACCTAACACAGATAGTGGATCGCACACGGCGCAATCCTGGCTGTATGATCAACATCATCCGCTCGAACAAGCTTCTCAGTGCTCAAGACACCCTTCACCCAGGTCAGAATGACTCGATACTGAAGAGCTTATCTACAACACTATGTTTTGAAATGTGATTCATAGCTCATTAACTGCTGTCGCAACCATGTTTAAATATGTTCAATTAAATTATTAGCAAACACTGAGTTATTGCTATAGACCACTTCGGATGACATAATCAACCCTTGCTGGTCCAGAAGAACTTCTTGTTTTACTACACAAAATACAACAACAGAATATGTATAACCTATTTAAAATGTAAAACAAATGTATTTATGATATAATTATATAAGTAAGATTTCAATAAATAAATAATAACTGAAGCTGGAGGTGCTTCTGGATCAATCTTGCAAAGTGGTCTATATAGCAGGACTCTTATTTTAAAAGTGGAGTTGCAACATTAGTTTTATTACAAGAAGTGTTTACTATTGCCACTGTTCTTCCTTTTACACATTTTATTATTTCTGTGCATTCTATATTTAAAGAACATAAATATGAATACTTCATACACTGCCTTATATTTACATGTCATAACTTATTCTACAGCATACAGTATTATATAAAATTTCTAAATATAAAATGTAACATGCATTTAAACATTTACAGTATAAACAATACACTTATACAACAATACATATACATTCTGTACCATACATGGTCTTCTGAACACTTGCACTGTATTGTAATAAAGTAGTAATTTAAAGATCAAATATGTAATTTTTTGGAGGATCTATATTGACAGAAATGCAATATCATATACATAACTATGTCTTTAGAGGTGTATAAAGTCCTTACATAATAAAGTTTTATGTTTTTATTATCTTAGAATGAGCTATTTCTATCTACTGTACATACACCTCGGGTCCCCTTACGTAGAATTCGCCATGTTGTTTCTACAGTAGCCCTAAATGGACAAACTGCTCTACAGAGCGCCTTTCGTAAATACGTTATCTCCTTCGGCACAGAAGTGAAAGCTTGACTACATCTTAGTTCTGTGTCAGTCGCCATAGTGCTTTCAAAAGGGATGGGTGGAGTGAGCCATTGGTTGCAGTTCACAACCTCACTGCTAGATGCTGCTA
This sequence comes from Triplophysa rosa, assembly GCF_024868665.1. Lineage (NCBI taxonomy): Eukaryota > Metazoa > Chordata > Actinopteri > Cypriniformes > Nemacheilidae > Triplophysa > Triplophysa rosa. The sequence continues at coordinate 12,525,056 of NC_079899.1, forward strand.
AATTTCATACACTGGACCCTTATTACATTTAACAGTTGCACTATTGTATAATATATCATAATACAGTATATGCTGTAATATTATTTGATTTTTTAAGGACAAAAGCTGAATCTAATTCAGTCTTGCGTAAAATTATAGTGTTATAATGTAAAAAATGTTTTTTCATTCAGAGGGTCAACACATAAGAAACTGCCCAATCGACTGTGCATCCCTATACTACAATGGAATCCACAGATCTGGTATTTTTACGCAAATGGACAGAATACAGGGACGGCTTTGGAGATCTGCATGCAGAATTCTGGCTGGGAAACGACCACATTCATGCCATCTCCAGCCAGGGAGAATATTCCCTTCGCATTGACCTTGAGGACTGGAATGGCAAGCACAAACATGCACTGTACCAAAACTTCTGGTAAACGCAACGCAGATCGGAAATAAAAAATAAAATAAAGCAGTATCAGAAAAAACATCACTTATATGCAGATTAGGTGTGATCATGTTCTGGGCACCTGGTCTAAAATGTAGTCTTTGTCTTTGTAATGTTCATATGTTTGTGTCACAATTTCTTCCACAAGCTGGCCAAATAAGATAATGCTTTGCTTGGTTTACCAGGGTGGAGAATGTGGAAAACCACTACCGTCTCCATGTGTCTGGGTTTAGTGGTACATTTGAAGACTCGTTTGGTTGGTATCACGACAAGCAAAGCTTCAGCACACCTGACACTGGTGACATCTGTGCTGAGATATCTCACGGAGGCTGGTGGTACAAGCAGTGCTTCTTCGCACATCTGAATGGAGTTTATTATAAGGTAGGATACCAATAAAGCAATCAAAATTTTAATTTCATCTATTAAAGTCATGTATCCCAAATAATTGATCTGACTTGGCGTTGTGTTAATCTGGATGAACAGTGGGGGCGCTATTCTGCCAAAGGGAAGAATCTTTTGGGGCCTGATGGGATTGTGTGGTACTCATGGAAGGACTCAGATTATTACTCGCTGAAGAGAGTGAGCATGATGATTCGCCCACGGACATACAGGCCCCGCCTCTCTCCATAACATCACTTTAGGACAAGGTAAAACAATATTGAGGTGACGTCATAGGGCCATTGCTGATTCTTATGTCAAAGCAATTGTGCAAACTGTAGTTAAAGTTTTAACTGCACATTAAGATTAAAATATCCACCTTTATCAATCATTTTCAAAATCCTTTTGCTTGAAGTACAAAATTACTACAATGTGAATTCAATAAAACGATGTAATACCAGGATGTTTTTATAAAACACAATGAGTTAATTCAGTGCATTCCAGTCATCCCGTTATTGAATGTAATTTCATGTAATTTTTTGACAGTTATGTCTATTTGGTATGTTTTCAGATTATTTGAGAAAAATATATATATTTTGTTTTTGTGAAAATGAGTGCAGCATTGTCTGAGGACATGGCAACGAATCTAAAAAAGCTCTACGAAACCATTTCATCCCAAAATGTTCTGTGCTAAGTGAGGTTATACAGTAATCTCACAGTATTTTGGATTGAACCCAATTAAACAAACTGTATGCCTTTTTTTTAAAAGGCCAAAGTATGAGATACTACAAGTTGCTGTGTTCTTGGTCACAACTATAACAGGTTGGAAACTAAAGTGAAAATCCACCAAGATTGGCTCAATAAGACCCAATAACTTTTTTAATTGAATAAATATATAACATTGGGATTAAATGGGTTAATAGACATCACTCAAGACAATGTATTTCAGTGCATTACTGGCATTGACAGCGTAATGTTATTATGTGTGCAGAACATATGCTCATGTACTTATTGCCTAAATGTATATTTCACAATATTGTTTACATTTCGTACCTACTTTTTTTTAATTGACAAATGTAGCAGCTGTATTACAGTAATATTGGATGACTTCCTGTGTTGTGCTGCTCTGCTATGATAACATACTGTATCTGTACCATGCATAAAGACTAACTGCCTATCACACAGCATCAGAAGTGGGTGGAGCGGATTAGAAACTCAACATTTTTCTACCATTTCATTTCACAAACCATCAGTTAAAACAAAAACGGAAAAACATTTATCGTCAAAATTGAAAAAAAATTCAATAAAGTCAAAACTGATTACTATTACTGATTATTGTTACAGCATCATCGCTTAATTATATGTGTGAGGACTTTCATAGAGGTTTTTACACTAAGATATTTAATATACTATACCCCTAAACTTACTGTATAACCACCACAGAAACCCTGTACACGCGCACACACACACACTGAGATCGCTATACTCCTTATTTCCTCCCTTCCCTTCTAAGGCCAAAGATCTGTTTCCTCTTTCAAATTCCCTAAAACTGACTCTGACCCACCAGCTTCCTTGACCAGGACCATAACGTAATGTCAAAACAACTCGCAGATTAGACTGAAAAGTCACATTTAGATATTTTTGTGCTATGCAAAATCTATTTTGACAATAATACAAGCAACACGGAGCACAATGAATAGTATAAAGAAAGATTTATTACACATTGGAGGGCTAGTTAAAATATGTGACAGAGACATTTTTAGATTTTTTGCATAGAATGTTTTACCACAGGTAAAATACATACTGCTTTTATCCACAACATACCACATATAAACATCTGACTTGTTTACAATCACACACTGCCAGAGAATAAAACCATGTCTTACAATTGAATTTAAAAGTTAATAAAGTAATTTGGTAGAAGGCCCAGCCTGAGCATATGCGTCCCTGAGAGACCTCGTCTTTACGCAGGAGCGTGTTAACTCATGTTAGCCGCGGTAACAGTTATAATCCTCTATTCCTCTGAATGGAATGTTTGGTTAATGATTTCCATCTTATGTATGCGTACACATATTATTTGCTCCCTTGTATTTTACGTGTTTTATATTATAAAGAAATAAAGCATCATTTATTTTGTTACGTGAAAACAAGATGGTTAATTGTGAGTGTTAAAAAGCACACCAGCAGCCATAAGTAAAAAATTCACAAAACACGGTTTGAGGGCGTGTCCTCACATGGTAGTATACTGACTGAGAGCATTCTTCAGCTTTTCTGCAATCTACCCAACAAAAACACAACAGGACATCACATACACAGTGCATTATATATATTCAATGTAGACTGTATATTTGTTGTGTTTTATTGTTACTCACCGTCTCATAGAATTTCACCTGTTCCTCCAGGTAGAACTGCATCAGTCTGTTGTAGTCATAGATACGGTTGCTATGGAAGTGATTCATCTCCGCTAGAGAAACAGATGGTAAGACTAAGATTACACGCGTGGGACAAACACTACAAGCACACAGATGCACAAATAAACGTAATATTACCAAACCACAGATATAAAAGGGCTGACAGACAACGTTGTACAAATGTACCTTGTAATGTGTAAGACATCGTGCTAAGATTCTTTTCCATTGTGCGTTTATCTTGTGGACTGATCTTGTTCGTCGCCACCAAATGATCGGCTTCTTTTACTTTATCAATGGCAGCCTGAGGAAATATAAAAATAGCAGCTTTTCTTTTATCTGTTAAAGACTAAAATGTGTTCATGAGACTCACAGTACAGTGGTCCAGAAGTCTGAGAACATGCTTTTCATTTAATACAAAATGTATAATTTTAAATTAAATAATTTGCTATTCCCTTTTTTCTTTAGTAGCATGAACTTCGTGTGGATTATTATTCTCAGATTTTCAATGTAATGTGGTCTCAGACATTTGGGCCTCAGTGTACATTATCATACACACTAGATTTATGACCATTTTAATAGAACAAGCAATCAGTAAAAATACCAAAGAGGTGAAAGTTTCGTACCCTGTGAACTCCCATTGTGTCAGGGAAACAGCCCAGTAGTCCCTTATATTCGGTGTTTGTTTCCATCAGGAAGTGTAGATCTTTTCTTGGCTGATAAACAAAAAAGAATTCCAAAATGAGTGGTTTACTCTATTCTTAAACAAGGGCTTACGCTCTAAAAACAGCAGTCAGGGGTTGCGTTATTATTGGCCGGCCTTGGCTGTTACAATTCTATCACATTTGGAAACAGCAGCAGGATACAAGCAAGCAGAACGATTTGGACGAAGGGAACTGTTAAGAGTTCAAGGACTTCAAAAGATTGGATTTACTGCATGATACCTGTCCAGCAACGATCTCTGCTATTTCCTCATACGTCTTCCCTGTTGCGGTTAACGCTTCGGTAAGTGTCGATTCCCCTTTAAAAAGGAAACAAATTACGTCAAGCAAATATCAAACAAACAATCATAAAAATACAAAGTAGTCCGAGTTGCCTACAACTTTAGATGTGAAATATAATAATATACTATAGGCTTTTTTGTAGCGTTATAATTGACAATAAGTTAAATAAGATAACTGTAAGTAAAAATACTTGGGTATGCACTGGTGTTGAAAACGGAGGACAGGTTCTGAAATGCTTTTCCAATCTGCCGATACTCCTTTTGCAATGCTGTTGAATCAAAAACAGAACATTATGTATCACGTATAAAACATTAGCACAAAACATTATGAAGTATCTACATGGTGTTACAATTAATAAATGAATTAATTCATCGAATCAAAACCACCATGATCCAAATAAAATATCTCAGGACCCTGGCATGAGACATATACTGTAATGTTGGAGGAGATTTAAGAACTTACGGCCTGTACATCTCTTCCAGTGAAGATGACCAACAGCTAGAAGTTCTTTAACACTGTTATCCATAGATTTAGTAAACTGATTATACGTTTCACACTTCTGCTCCCTACAATCAAATTCAGAGAAGACCACTGTGTTGTCAAACCAAAGTTTTTTAAATAAGTTTTACGTAAAGTTAAATATTGCCTCACACTTGAGCTGGATCAAGCTCTGGAAGCTCTGGATCTATCGTGTAGAATATTTTTACGCCCACCACTTCATCTTTCTCCGTTTTTCGCTTCCCTAGTTTCCAATCCTGATAGATAATACAAAAAATACAAGTAAATCTTACTTTAACATGGATAAATTCTATACAACATACAATATACTGTATAAGATCATCACTATCAAGGACTTGATCTCAAAAGTTTGATTATGGAAATACTCAAGCTATGGAAGAACTTGAAAGATTGGAAGAACTTTTGCCTGTGTGTATTTATTACAAGAGCTCTTTACCTTTTTCATTTTTGTGTAATTGAGGCTTAGTAGATTTCTTTTAACAAGTGGACAAATCATTCAAAAAAATCCATTCATATTCATTCTTTTTTTCAAATGGAGCGTGTCATTTTCAAGTCACTATCGCCAAACTAAATCAAAATAATAATACACAGAAACCTGTTTTAAAACAGGTTTCCTGAAAACTTCAAGAGATTGGTAAAGATTTAGTCCCACCCCAAATGTATGCTTATGTGCCAAACAAACAGAGAAATGTTTTGAAAGCACCACAGTGTTTCCAGCTGATGTCACAACTTGCAACGGATCCTAACGTTGTAAAAACAACACATCACATTTAACATAATCACTGGCCACATTTAAAAAAAATTCAATGTTCAAATCTTAGGTTGAATGCAAGACTTCATATTTATGTCAGAATGTAGGCCTATGCATTGCACATGTTCTGTATTTTGTATTACAGCAAATGCACCTTTTCATCCTTGTAGTTAAGGAAAAGCTGGAAAACTTCACTGTTTGAGATAACCGGATGTCGGCACATCCTGGACATCCAGCCCTGCAGGCGTTCCATGCGCATTTTGATAAATTCCTCCTCGAATCGACCTAAACAGGAATGGACAGCAGATGTTAGGCATCCCTAAGAACAAAAACAAAAAGACTAGCTTTGCTTTCATTTTGTCACCTGTAACTTGCTTGTCTGGAAGACATGGGATGGGCAGAGCGCAGCCAAACTTCTCCACAAGCCTCTCGTATAACCAATCAAAGTGCTTGTATCTGTGATTGACTGGTCTGTTTGTAGTCTGAAAAACATTCAAATAAACCGAGATAAATAACATTAAAGAAAAAAGAAGCAGTTCCAGAGGGGTGTTGGAAGGAAACTTACGTTAGGTGTGATTTGGTATTCGATGTAGCTCTTCAGACCGTACATTTTTGAACCTTTTTTGGGATCAGCCACCATACAATCTAACTGAGCTTGTGGGTACAACCAAACTGGACCCACCTCACCCGACTGCAATTACAATGAAAAGCTAAAGAACAGCATTTTCTCTTATGCATCATGCAGTATTGAAATCTTAAGATTTTTGAATGTATAACAATGTATAAAGTATAGTACACGTCTTAAATGTGAGAAAACCAAAAATAACTTGCATAAATTGGGAGTCTTTCATTTCCTTTGGCAACGTGCTTGGTAAGCAAATACACCTCTGGGTTTGGGGTCTTTGAGAACCCTGGAAACCTACAACAAAATGAAGTCAAACCTTTAAAGAAATGTGTACTTTATATTTCTTGACCAGACTGTAATCATTTTTGACAGTATTAAAACAGCTTTTACTTGTTTAGAGATATCTTCATTGTGGAGTGAGCCCCACCCCGTTGCATTGCTCCACCATCATCTGTTTGGGGGTCGCCATAGCCGCCAGTGGACTTTCCATCATCAGAATCATCGTCCCATTCGTCATCAAAGGAATAGAGAGAACCTGAGGGTCACAACACAACATCAGCACCTATCAACATAGCATACAGCAGGAATAATACACTACCACATTTAAAAACTGGCCTTTCTTAAAGCATTTTAGTTGTTAATTTATGGAGAAAAAATATGGTCATTGATTTCAAGTTGACACAGGGAATAAAATGTATGATAATATGTAAAACCTATTGAATAGAGAATGCGTGTTCGCAGGTTTAAAGGCAGCTCATCAAATCAGAATTTACAATGTTTTTTACCTAAAATTTTTTACCTGTTATTCTTAAAAATAAATAATTGTGCCTATAAACACAAAGAATAATTGTAGTTCAAACACATAGGAATACACATTTGCATTAATAGTTTTCATACTAACTAACATCCTTGTACACCGTCTGCTACCGTAGTTCAGTTCCCCTTCAGGATATAGATGTAAATTAGAGATAAATCATATTCATACGGGAATCCAAGTTCAAACACAAATAATTCTCTCAAATGTAGGAAGCACAAGCAAAGACAATTACTTGCTGCTTATATTTGACTACTTCAGAAACCTAAAGGACTTCTTCTGAGGCATGCTGAATGTTTCAGATAACTGAGAGAAGTTTCCAAGTTCCTATAACAAAAAGCTCAGATTTCAAATATTTCATTGAGATTGTAGTTGATGATAGGCTATTTCTCCTACCATTGTTGCCTGCTGTTTCCTGTTCAGTGTAATTCCAGTTGTCTGCAGTGCAGTTGTTGGACCATGTCGTGGCGGTCGAAGCCTCATTTCCATTAACCCCCTAAATGAAAAGCATTCATGTCATCATCCCCCACTATACACGTGCTGACGTTTTAGACATTTGATCCGGTATTTTCTGGAGCTTATTATTTCTTTGGATTTCAAGTGGTTTCTTTCAGCTAAATTATACAAAAGATCAACTGTACCCACTCTACACCGCTCCTGAATCTGATCACACAAACCCCAACATAAGATGCAGGTAGTTTAATATGAGGGCCAGAAAAAGCTTATTATCCTAGATGCCTCACCCATTACAATAAAAAACATCAGATGAATTTAGCTTTAAAGGGGTCATATGGTGTGAATATGTGTTTTAATGTGTCTTTGGTATGTTGCCCATGCATGTATTAGACACGTAAAATTGCAAAAATGAAAGTGTTGGAACAAAAGATGCATTCTATCTAAAAGCGAATGCTCACCCAGACCTGCCTGAAACGCCTCGTGTAACCACACCCCCACAAATCTACGTCAGTTCGTGGTATGAGTTGACTAATACCGCCCAAATGTATACGCAAGTAAGGTGGCGTACCTGTCAGTACAATTGCTTTGGAACCTGATGTTCCAAATATGGTAAGAGGCGTCACATTTCCGTCACACGCTTGCAGTATTCAACCAATCACTACGCACTGGTTAACTGGCCAATCATAGCACACCTCGCTTTTCAGAGCGATGAGCTTTGTAAAAAATCTGCGTGTTTCAGAGAGGCGGGGCAAAGAGAAGATACAAACATGCACGCTATGTGGAAAATACAGCGTTTTTGAACCTTAAATCGTGTATACACTAGGGTTGGGCGATGTCTATCAAATTGGCATCACACAATGCTACAGTGAAACATCGCGACGGACGATGACATCGCCCTGCAGCGTTATAAAGTGAGTCACATGTGGCACGAGCTGCTCAGAGACACATCTTCTTTGTACAGCGCGAGCTGGGCAGTTATAAAATCAGGCGTGTTTCATCTGTACATTGCGAGCTTCACAGTTATAAAGTGAGGCTAGATTGTATTTTTATTCTGATGTTATATTCAATAAAAGAGTTATAAAGTGAGGCGCGTCTTCATTATACAACGCGAGCTGCGCAGAAACGCATCTTCCTTATACAGTTATAAATTTTATACAGAGCGAGCTCCAATGTTATTCTAATCAGTGTTGGGTGTAACTAGGTACTAAGTAATTAGTTACTGTAATTTAATTACTTTTCCCTTGAAAAAGTAAAGTAAGGGATTTCTCTTATTTTTTCTGTAATTTAATTACAGTTACTTCTGATGTACAGTAATTAAACTAAATACTTTGTGTAATATGTGTGTGAAATAGTGGAATTAACATCAAAATTCAAAATCTAACTTTAAAATCGTGCTTTAATGTATAATTCTCACATTTGTAATACTTTGGTCAGTTAATAATACTGCTTTATGTAGTTTTATAGTATTTATTTGAATGAATTAAAAGAGCCGTTTCATGTCTATCCTTGAATCACTTAACTAATTAAAGTTATTAGCAATAAGTAATTAAATACTTTTTGGAGAGAGTAATTTGTACAGTAATCTAATTACACTATTGAATTTGTAATTTAGTAACTAGTAATTAATTACTTTTTCAGAGTAACTTGCCCAACACTGATTCTGATGTTACATTCAATAAAAGAGTTATAAAGTGAGGCACGTCTTCTTTATACAACGCGGGCTGCGCAGACACGCGTCTTCTTTATACAGTTATTAAGTCAGGTGGGTCTGTGCAAACTGTGCGTCCTCTTTATACAGTGCGAGCTCCACTGTTATTGTGATGTTATATTCAATAAAATAGTTATTAAGTGAGGCGCATCTTCTTTATAAAACGTGAGCTGTCCAGACACGCGATGTCTTTATACAACGCGGGCTACGAAGACATGCGTCTTCTTTATACAGTTATTAAGTCAGGTGGGTCTGCGCAAACTGCGTGTCCTCTTTACACAGCACGAGCTCCACTGTTATTGTGATGTTATATTCAATAAAATAGTTATTAAGTGAGGCGTATCTTCTTTATAAAATGCGAGCTGTGCAGACACGCGATGTCTTTATACAACGTGGGCTGCGAAGACAAGCGTCTTCTTTATACAGTTATTAAGTCAGGCGGGTCAGCGCAAACTGCGCATCCTTTTTTTTACAGCGCGAGCTCCACAGTTAAAAAGTCAGGCTAGTCTGATCTGTACAGTGTCAGGTTTTATGCCCATTAGCTTTGTTCATATTTGTTTACAACGCGATTTGAAGCCTGCAGCACAGAGAAGCGAGCGTCACGTGACAAAAGTGAAATCTTTTTTCGAATCACGATACCGGCTCACCATCGTGATGTCTATCAGCCATCGGCGATGGACGATGGCATCGTCTATGGACGATGGCATCGTCTATCTGCCCAACCCTAGTATACACATTGCCTTACATCTAAAACAAACGAAAATATTCGAAAATAGTCATATGACCCCTTTAACAAAACTAGAGCTAAATGTTTCTCAAAACTAGATTACAACAATTCACTGTCTATATATGGCATACAATCCTTGGACATTATCAAAAACATGGCTGCCTTATGGTTTACACTGTTAAATTCTCACAGTTTCTTGCATGTTTCAGTCATCAAAATGGTCCTTGTAACCTAAACTAGTTATAATTCATTACAAAATCAAATTCTTATAGCCATTCCTAGTCCTACTTTAAGCAGACGGAAAGTTTCTGAGATGCTTTTAATGTCACCACAATCCAAAGTACTTCTGTTTTTATGTCAAGACGCGGAAAATTGTTTGTTGAAACCATGACTTTGTTCGTTCATTACGAAGAAGTCAATAACAACAAGCTTCCATACCTGGAAAAATGGTCACAAATGAGTTGCACATAAGGTATAAAAATATGTCTCTCGAAAAGTTGCCTGCTGAGAAAAGGGCTAGTTGTGCTTTAGGTACTAAAGGCCAGAGGCTCTCGAGTCTGTTTTTGTCCATTAGTCTACAACTTAATGGCCAATTTCATCAATACACCTGACCTTGATGCTAGTAAATACGAAGTCACAGCCCCGCAAAACCATTTCTCTTGCTTCCTGGCTTCACTTATTAAGACAGCCTACACCAATTTGCCCTGAACACAACATTACTCATGTGTTTATCATCATTAATGCTTTGGTGTTGTGGACCCCCCAAATGTGACTGACTCAGATGCTGATGGAAACGTTAGAGAATTTGTTCAATTTCTCTGCAAATGTGCTTTACTAAAGAAACAATTTTCCACCCATTGAGATAAATGCAAAATATGGCAATCAAATGTGAAAAATATTCCATCAGGGCACTTTATATATTTATACGTAGTATAATGTGTCAAATGACAATGTGTAGATTTAAAGTGAAAATTCTGTCATCATTTGCTCACTCCCTTGTAATTTCAAACCTGTATGACTTTCTTTCTTCCAAAGGACACAAAAGAAGATATTTTAAAGGATGTTGTTAATCGAAAAGCAATGGCACCCATTCACTTGCGTTGGTTTTGTAACAAGAGAGTGAGTAAATGATGACAGAATTTGTAACCTGTCACTTTAATTAATGAAAAAATTAAATAAACACTCAAAAACTACAGAGACAGAGAATCACTACAGAGAAACTACAGAGACAGCATAAAATCAAAACATCCTATTTAAATACATGCACACAAAAAGCAAGAGTTTAAATGAACTCATACTATACATTCTTAATGCCTTACGCATGCGTATAACGTCATCGTTTTTGAAAAACGCCAGTTTACACGGAGGCGATAACGCAGTCGTCTTCAAAAACTTGCACTTTTTAGACCCGTTTTCAAAAGTTTGCGCATTCAGTCCCCAAAACGCTGTTAAGTAAATGAACAGCCAAAACGCATTAACCATTTTCAGTTTTTAGTTTAAAACAGTTAGTTTACCTCACATTTTATACTAAAAGTGAACATCCATTATTATTTCATGGTGACATTATTCAATTCAATACATTTCAATTAAATACATTTATTAAATAAATAAAGCATATATTAAAGTATTTGACTCTTTTAATGACCAATGAAAACAATCTTATATCTTCTGGACTCTATCAACCAACTACATGTGCCAACCAGGGCTGCTTTCTAAACAGTACTGAGGGTGTTCCAATTTATGATGGCCACTTGTTGGCTGCTTTTCCTTCACCATCCGCTCCAACTTATCCATTAAAACATAGCAAAATTACAATTTTAGTTGAATAAAAAATCAATTCATAGGCACATTTTATGTTGTTCTACAAAACTAATTTCAATCATTTATGCATTAGATTCAAGACCGAAAAGCTTTGAGAAACACACATTCAGGGAAGTGTGACCAAGCATGACTGGTAGAGTAGATTTCTCGTCTAAAAAGACCATTATCAGACTGACTGCATTCTTGCTAAAATTCTGCCAAATTTTTCTCCATCTGCGACCAACCTGGCCCAAGCTTAATGGTGAGAATGGATTTCACTTCTCATCCCCGCAGACTGCCAACAGACTGCCGAACAATCAAACGCCATTACATACGCACTGTTGCAGTGCACAAAACAAAGTGTGGACATCTGACAACCTACTAGGAGAGAGAGAGAGAGCGGTCCTCGTGCCTAATGTCTACAGCTATAATGAGTCCCATTTACTCTCATTTTCCTGCTTCCACAGGAAATGGATTTCAACTGTGGATGACACACAGGGCCTTTATGCAATGTTATGCTCACCACAGTGCTGATTAAATGAATGCAGATTTCAAGTAAAAGGTGGCAGGGGAAATGAGGAAGAAAAACCGAGATTTGAGTTGTGATCATGGCTATTCATAGAGACCTGCTTTACATTTCATTTGAGGAAGTACTGAAGCACGACAGGGAGATTTGATTACTGGAATTGTAACAAATATCTCAAACTACATTTCAAAACTATCTGTGGACTCAAAACCTAGGAATGTTTCTCCAAAAAATGTAACTAAACTGATTTAACTAATGTGTGGATTCATTTACAATGGTACCTGAGTATTTGCTGAGCTGTTGTTGTGATCACGATTGTAAGCGTCGTTGTGCTCCGTCGGCGCTGCATTTGCGCTACCGGGGTTGAGCTGCAAACATGAAAATATATTTGAGAATCCTGTATATTCAATATATTCGACATTTGGAGTGGTATACAGTAAATGACAATACTAAATTAAGTGTATTTCTGTCATATCCCTGCCAGTTACACCTCAGATATGATTTCATATGATGAATAACGTTTTGTGACGGTATTAAAGAAAAAATGCACGAAATAAAAAACCAGTAAAATTCCTTAGAAAACATTCTCAGTGGGGTGGTCTCTAGATAGTAAAGAGATGTTTACTTTATTTTTGTTTTTCCCATCCCAGGTATACTATAAACCCACACTTAATTGTTGTAGATGATGATTACAGTGTTCTTTTACCTCAATATAGTCCTCTGGCACCAGGCCTGTGTCTCCTCTGGAGTTTCGAGCTTCAACCCAGCCACCACCAACAATCTACACAACACAAAATAAACAGCCACAGAAAAAAATGAGCAGAACACTCCAAATTTTAATTGAATCAGCATTTCTAGATGCAGTGTGGCCATTCAAGTCGTGTCAGTTGAATTTCAACAAAATCAAACCTCAAAGTAACAGCAATGTGAAAGACTGACAGCATGACAAGACACATGAAAACTGTGATAAAATTAAAAAGAACTTTCGCTAAATGCATGTGGTGCTGTATTGCTTAAAAGTGAATATGAATTTGTTTTCTTTGCAGTTTTTGAGGTCTGCTATTTTGACCTGTTTCTCCAGTTTTCATTTACCGGAATGGAATATTTTTTATTTGAAATTGAAGGGAAATATTGTTAAGAGTTCACACAATGAAACAAATATGATAATTTTACCATACCTATAAACAGTAATATACACGCATATCATTCAGTCTTGTCCAGCTGACAGCATCATTTCAAATGTTAGAACTACATCGCTGAGCTTACTCACCTGGTTAGTGACCGTGAGTATTTCACCTTCTTGAACAGTAAGCTCATTGTTGCCGGGCTCGGCGGTGAAGTCATACAATACCTGGGCCTGTAGACAAAGCACAAGCCAAACATATGGGTAACGTCTAACAATAAGTGCATGAATATTTTAGTGTGGTATAGACAACAGGTTATGTAGAATGACGCTGAAATAAACCTTTCATAAACATTAATAGGCTTTATACCATGGTCTTTTTGAATACTCGATTCTGATTGGCTGGAAGGTGTGCATTAAAACCCTTTAACGCACAGGTAGCTCCAGTAAGTTTGATAACATTTGAAATGTAACTGACAAAATCACTGTAATTTTCACCCTGTTGAATTTCACTGTAAACATCAATAAAAGATTTAACTTGGCAAATGACCATGGTATAAGCGGGATAATCCACAGCTAGCCGTGTGTTAAAGGATTCTAATGCACTTCGCAGAGGCTTCGCGTCGGGTGGTTCTTGGACTCCACGTCGTGCATTATAACCCTTTAACGCACGGCTAGCTGTGGATTATCCCTTACTTATTTCATTTTTTGTTTAAATGCAGGTTAAATATATAAATATGACATCAAATAATATGTAAAACTAAGCAAAAATGTAAGCGATTTAAATGATCCTGTTAATGCCTTTACTATAAACAGTTCCCAAGTCAAGAAACATACACTTGCGCCTTTCATTTGTTGACGGCAATGTCACACCTCCAGAAAGTTCCGCATGCACACACACATGAGGGTTGTTTAAATGACCAGCAACCAACAAACAATAAAGCAAGCATGCAGGCCAAAAATATGAAGAAGTGGTTTACTAGGTGACACGGCCTCTGACCTAGCTCATATTCCATATTCAGTGTTTATTCAGATCAATATGACATGTTTACTGGAATGATTTGGCTGACTGTTCGGTTTACAAAATTGACTATCACTGAATGACAAGTTCCCTCGGGCTTTGTTCCAAACAGGATGCACCATGTTCCTGCTCAAAGCAACAGACTGGACACATGCAGGAGACGTGAAATGGATGTGTGGGGTAACTGGCGCGCGATCCAACTCAGAATAATATCCATACATGCTGTCTAAAGAGACTACTTACTAGACTAGTATATATTATTACCTCAAATAATATAAAAGTGTGGTATTTTTAGACGCGTTAAGCGCTCCTTTTATGGCAACCATGCTTTTTCTATATTACCATCATTTTTGTAGTAAAATACTACGTTCTCACTGTACAATACCCATAGTTTAAACATGATATATGTAGTTAAACTACGTCAAAACAAATGGTAATCCATCTGCCAGAAACACCTAGCGATCGTTGGTTCACATTCACTAGTACAATATGGTTATTTCCTAAGGGTTGTGCGTGACAGTTTGTTGTTGACAGGCCGCGTCTAACTACCCATGCTGAATAAATACTTACGCGAATGGTTAGTAAAATATGTATTTTGTTTTCCTGCTATACAGCTGCCAAATGTCCCAAGCATGTTAGAAACCGTTTTCTCAAACAGTGTAGCGCGGTGTAATGACGTTAGCAAGTCCTAAGATCAGCTGAATTTGTCACATAAACACATTGATAAGCATAAACGACTTAAAAAAAACTTACTGCCTATAGTCTACATTTATTTCAAATGTTTACGTTTTTATAAAGTTGGTATAATTCTTTAAGAAAAACTCACATAAACACAGTTGTGACTTAACTGCACAAGGTGCATTTCGTCGACTCGCTACACCAGCAAACGCGCCGCGTCATTAGTGTTTATATCGATGTGGTAAAAACTTACCTTCATTGCCATCGTGGTATCGATTATTTAATCACCATTAACATGCGACATCAGCAAACGTTGTTAAACAACCCTTTCTATCTCTAAACGCAGCAAGAATTTCGCGTTTGCTTGCCCCGGTTATGCAGCAGCAATACAATACATGTATGCTACCGCTTAGCGAAACCTCGCTCGATAAAATCCTGTTATCTGACCCATAAAAACCCGATGGGCGTTAGAAATGTAGACGTTTCGTCCTCTTCCCCAGACCCAGAGCCGGAAAACTTGAGCACATTGGCCGAGAAATGACTTCTTGAGATGCCAAAAGGATCGTCCTCCAACTCACCGCCCAGCCAAGAGCATGTAAACAACTGTTGAGACACAGTGCAGTGAAACACTACATATCACGATTTCATTACATTTTGGGGGAAAAAACACGCTTTCCAACACTGACGCATGCGAATACGGGTTTATTTTAAATACATTGTGCTTTTTAGCAGTAAAACGTTGTGGAAGTGTTTGAGGCGTGTCAGTGCAGGTTTTCAGAAGAACAGGCTTTCCTATGATCGCTATGGGTGACACTTAAAGGTGGATGTAGGTGTGGATACAGTATAGAATTATGTATATAGTATGGGTAGACTTCAGGTGTGGATTAAAAACAAACATGAGTGAGGAAAATATTTGAGCACACCCATTGTGAGGTAAGATTGCCATCTACTGGATTTAAAAGGCAAAGTCAAAGGCCCAGACCCCGTTTAAAGTGCATCTAAAAAATAGAATATTATATATCTTTTTCTTTTGTAATTTAATTCCAAAAAGCAAACTTTCTTATATTCTAGATTCATTTACGCACAAAGTTGCTACGACTTAAAGCTAAAAAAATAATAAATAATCCAGTTTCTCAAAAAATCTGAATATTTTCTCAAAGATGAATCAATTTTTTTTACAAAACAGAAATGTTCAAGATCTCCAAAGTATGTTAAAGTGTGCACTCAATGAACACAAAATACGATATTTTGAAGAATGTAGGACAGCAAACAGTTCTTGGGCACTTTTGACTACTATTGTCATTTTTCCTACTATGGTAGCCAAGGGGGTCCAAGATCTGTTTGGTTACGAGCATTCGTCCAAATATCTTTCTCTGTGTTAAACCAAACAAAGAAATGTATACAGGTTCGCAACAACTAGAGAGTGAGTAATTGATGACAGAATTTTCATTTTTGGGTGAACTATGCCTTGATACTTCACCCAAAAATGAAAATTCTGTCATCATTTACTCACTTTCGAGTTGTTCCAAATCTGTATAAATTTCTTTGTTCTGATGAACACAGAGAAAGATATTTGTAAGAATGCTTATAACCAGACAGATTTTGCCCCCCATTGACTCCCATAGTAGGATAGTCCGTCTGTCCTATCTCTCTCTCTCGCTCTCTCTCTCTCTCTTTCTCTCTCGCTCTCTCTCTCTCTCTCGTATTCAGTATGAAGTACATGCAGTAGGTGAATGTACAGCATGTACAGTAAGCTCATGACATAGATGATTTACTGGAATACAGTCCCACTGGAGCAGAACCCCGTCAGTTGCCTAGGGAGATTCCCAGTTTGGTGAAGGTTATGTGGTCATTTTCAAGGCTGTGTGTGTGTGTTTGCGTGCGTGCGTGCGTGTGTGTGTGTGTGAGAGAGAGGGAGACAGAGAGGTTGGGGGGGTTGGGGGTCATGATGCCAGCAGCTGCTCGGCACTGATTGTGTTCCACTTTTGTTCGCCGTCCTCCACATCAGTCTGAGGAGACACAGGAGGGAGAGCACCAAAACAGAGATGCTCTCTTGTTATGGAATACTGATGAGTTGAGAGATGGAAGTCAATGAGAGATGCAGGTGGTGGGAGGTTCAGGGTGTTTCTAATTTAATGCATCCTTTACATTCAGTGATCTTTATTTGTTCCCTTTCTCAGAGTCAGCGGGGTATAACTTTGAATGAAAAAGTTGAATGAGATGAAGGAAAATAAAATAATTCACAATTAAATCTTGGTTATATTTGTTTCAGTTATACTGTATGTGGCTTAATCGCATGGCTATTGGAATTCTAACAAATTCAATACAATTACACAATGTTTAAGCAACATTTACATATTCTTGCTATTCATCGTGGCTTCACAGCTGGCTGATGCATTTTTAATCCGTGAAAAGAAGATTTGGATGAGATGCTGCTGCAAGGTTATATCCATGGCTTTATAGCCCAGTTTGTAAGTCATTATTGACCGAATTAGCTGCTTCAAAATTAGGCATGTGAATCTGCTAAATTATATGAGCTATTGGATTTAAAGAGACAGTTTACCCTAAATGAAAATGAAAATTCTGTTATCATTTACTCACCCATATGTCATGCCGAACCCAAATAACTTAATCTTTTGTGTAACATAAAACGACGTGTTTAACAAAATTTTAGAGACAGACTCAGTCTCCATTGACTTTCATTGCATGGAAAAAAAGCAGATTCAACACATCAGCAACATTTTTTCTTTATGTTCCACAGAGGAAACAGCAACATGAGTGCAACATGAGGATGAGTAAATGATGAGAGGATTTATAAAAAAATCTCACGGCAATACGTGACTATTTTACGAGATAGCTAATTTGTGTAAATTAGTTTGATCTCAGTTACAAGTAGAGGATTTAGCCAATTCGTAAAATAGTTCTGAATTCTTGCGAGATCACGCTTTATTGGCAAAAGTACAGACATTTTAAAAACCAAAAACTAAGTGAAAAACTAAATTGAAAATACAAAACATACTGCCATAATAGATTATTGTGTAACATTTTACTCTTCAGGTGAGAATAAACTTTTAGAGGCGTGCTCAGAGAGGCATGAAAAAGATTTTCTGATTTAATATTGCATTTATAAGCTTAGAACAGCAGAGGTCTCTCTAAGACAATCCTTTTTCAATCCCCATACGCTGAGCTGTACTCACAAAACTGTGCTTGTGAGCATGAGTAGTATGTACTATGTATTATTTATGAGGTGATAATAGCTTGCAAAAACAGATGAAGTATGCACTTTAATTTGATTTAATGAAATGTTTCTAGTTTTTAATGTGTCGGTAACTATCTGCATATTGTTGATTAATAAAACATTGAGTGTGTCGCTTAACCTCTGTTATCACAATAAATTATCCCAAATAAAGGCTGGACAGTCAGTTTATTAAAGTGCGCTTCAGCTAAAATGGCTTTTATATATGTTTATATATATATACCTGACTGAATTGATTTCGAAATGTTATTCTTTATCTGTCCCTGCTCCTTCAGGGGTATTGTGTACTGAAAGGGCTAAGAATAAATCAAGATGTGCACCTGCAAATTACCTCAGGCATATTAATTAACGCTCTCGTGTTGCCAAGGAAAATTCTGTGTGTGGAGGTCATAAATTACTTTCGGTGAATTGAGTGTGCCAAAAAGTTCATTGTGTTCAGTTTTAGAGCACTTGTATCAATGAGGCATCTTTGGCCGCTACACAGGTGTATTATCTTCCTTCAGCATTAAAAAGGCTAATACACATCAAATAAATAAACACTCATTCAGTACAGGCAAAAGATTTGGATTAAATGGGTAATGGATGCAGTTTGCTGGCGCAAAATCTGTAATTAGAGATGAGGTTCTTGGCATTCTCTATTCATTGATCCATTGCATCTTAAGAGCACAGTGAATTTATTTATTCTCTTATTTGTTTTGAATATATTTCGATATTTTAAACACTAACCGAGTTTTTAACTGCACTTCTTTCCTGTAAAATGTCTTTAACACACTTTACACAAATTCTACTAATTTCAGCTTGGTTGCAGACAGATACACAATTATGTCCCGTTACCCCTTAACTTACAGGTACATACAGAAGTTTAGTAAATACATTAAACTTCACCCAGCTGTATGTGTGAGTGGATCTGATTTTTGTGGAAATGCCATTAAAATAATCTCCTGGTCCTTTTAGGACCTATACTAAATGCCTCTGGTGTGCTAAATTTCCATTTATTTTTACAAATGTTCCACTTACAGAAAAACTCTTTTTGGCTCACATCATGTTTAAAAGCAAAGTTTTTATTATCGATCATAGATCTAAACAAACAAACCTGCTTTCTTCAGTCAGCTTTTGAATACTGCAGCAATGTTTAATTATGGTTTGATTGATGGTTTGGTGAGAGATGTTTAATATGCAAGAAACCTATTTCAACATTGATCTGCAGTCCTGGTGGTGACTAATCAATGCATTTAGAATAATGCTGGCACAAATGTAAACATTTGTGTATTCAACAGACGAACGTGACAATATAAAGTCAGACAATGAAACAAAAATATATTGAATTCAGTAAGTCCTCTGTTTATTTTCAGATTTCACAGCTACATGCAAATTGCGGTCATTTTAAATGTGAGAATGTTGTCATGATATTTTAGAGCGTCTCTCTTCATTTTCTCCTCAATCTCAATGTTTTCTGGTGCTGGATGGTTATAACAGAATGTTTGTACCAACTGGTTTCTGATTGTGTGTAACATAAGCATTATAATGTGTCTACTCGAGTAGTTTGTTATTTAGACTATACGTTTAATTTCCTTGAGGATGGCCGTGTAGCAATTAATGTGGCTAATTATCGAAATATGTGCTTTTACTGTATTCGGATATGCTTTAGTGCATGTGAAAATGTTTCTTTGTATTGGTTTGGTTGTTCTATATGTGAAAATGTATTTTGTGAATATTTCTGTGGCAGCTGTAACCTCAAAAAATGTATCATACACTGATCCTATGGAGAACCTGATGTTGTAAAACTGTTCACACATCCAAAATAGATGTACAAACGGAGAAATATAATAGCATGTTTTTCATTATTCCTTTGCACTATAGCTACATGCAACCTCAATTGATCATTGCAGTTCTGGTTGTTTTGTATTAACAATTTTGTTATACATCAGATAGAGGGGTGTATTAATACATAAAAGGCCCTCCCTTGAGGTTGACCTCCTCTTTAATTGGCTAACATATGTAATTTGTGTTAAATTCATTTGCCTGCTGTGACCTTAGTATTTGGGTGATGATGCAGAACGGACTTTAAATTGCCATATTTGATAGATAGATTTTAAGAAATGACCCACAGCGCAGAGAACACTTCCAACACCACATTATTCATTTATGTGAGAAATCAACCTGATCTCACGGGAATTCATAACTATTTCACTAGGGTGGCTAATGTATGTGAAACGTACAAAAACATAATATTACTAGAAAATAACAATACAGAAGCCCCTCCCTTACCCTTTTACATGTAAAAAAGTCTTCAAAAATAATCAATGTCCAAATTATAAATATGTTTAACAGAAGCTAGAAACTCACAAATAAAACAATTTTTCTCAAATATCCACATCCCTGGGCTCATTACATCAACCTCAAGCTGTCTAACACCGATCCAAACTCCCAGTTGTAGGTGAGAAATAACAAAATTGATTATGTATTTGCAGCCACCTGTAGTTGGAGATGAAGCACCTGGCATTAGATTCTTCCCCGCTGTCCTATTGGCTGACGGTGAACCTCCTGCCCAATAGATGTGGCCTCCTTCTGTCTCACCCCCAGTTCTGGAACCACGCTGTGTAGCGGGGGCAGCAGGAGCTGCTTTTTACCCCAGGAGGGTCTGACTCCTGCTGGGCCGCTGGCTCACTCGGCTCCTGTCCTACAGATCGGGTGAAAAGGAGCCACTCGCCAGGGATCCGCTTGCTTTGGATTCCTGCACTCAACGAATGACTCTCACACCTGGAGCTGTAAATTTGTGTGGTGACGGAACTTTTGGGTAAAATATTTGTGCGATATAAGAAACATATAGCATTTTTGATAGAGGAAATACCAGAGTGTTTTATGAAGACTGTTGTCATGGTGTTTAGTAAGTTAGGCACTTATCATGGATTTGTGCATGAAGAGTTTGTTTGCAAAAACAGATAACTCAAAATGTTGTTTATTATGTTATCATGTTTTTATTGTTTTATTGTGTTAGTTGTATTTTTTTTAGTTATTACTACTTAATCAAAACAACTCAACTGCAGTTTGATTGACATTACATGGAATGCACAATAAAAACATTATTCATGATTTTTGAAAATATTTAAACTTCATGTGTTCATTTTTACAAATCAGGCTTAGCAGGTAAACAACAGATATATTCTAAATGAATAATAATAACTATTTTGTAAAAGGTATATATAGTATGACTAATAATGTATGAATAACTGTGAAAATACATGTTATACATTTGTGAAAAACATGTAATTTATCTGAAATTAAAGTTAATGAAACGGTTTTAGAAAAAGAAGTAATCTAACTAGGTACTTAGCGTTACATATCATAAAAACATCTTTATTTGTCAGAAGCCAGTTTGCATCTATGAAATGTATACTCAACAATCTTATTAAAATGAAAAAAAATTACAATTACAATTAGATGTGTGCTTGACAATTATGAAAATATAATTTAATATTTAATAAATATAATTAGCTAATTATTTTTTAAATGAAATTTAGTATTGTTAGGAAAAGGTTTAAGGACAAACACAGAACAAAGGTTTCGAAAAATGGGTTACAGGTTTGGGGATGAGCACAGAGCACGTTTAAAGAGAAGAGCAGAGCAAGTTTTTAGTTGTGCATGGAGCACATGTTCGGAGACGACAGGTTTTTTAGTTGAGCATAGAGCACAGGTTTGGAGATGGAGTGTGTATTTTCTGCTCAGCGAACCATCAAGGTGGAGGTGACTAACACATTTTAGCACACAACCACCATGAATAAGTGCTTCCATGTGATGCCAGGCATTATCAAACAAGTAATCATTTCCAAGGGGTAGAAGGTGTATGTGGGGAGAGACAGAGAGAGAGAGAAAGAGAGAGAAATGTGTTATAATTACAACCAGTGAAGCATAGTCTTCACATAAAATGCATTAGTTTGACTTGACACATTAATTATCTGTTTTTGCAGATGTTTTGCCGCATTGTTGTGCAAACAATTTTAGGGGGAGGAATTATGGGAAAGTGAGCAGAAAACAAAATAAGTGGGAGGTTTCTTGCAGATTTACCTTCATTCATGCAGAGAAAGCCGAGCGATGCAGCTGGAGAAAATGGAACCCAAGCGGAGAGATCATTCCAACAAGGTTATCATTACACCCTGATACTCGCTCTCACCCCAGCATTTTTTTCTACCCACGTGGATCTCAATGCACTCTCCGTTTATTTATTTTTTTGGCGATTTGTTGTAGTGGGGAGAAAGGGGGAGGTTGTAAGGCTTCCCATTCAAGCATCACAAAGTACCATAATCAGGAAGATAAAGAAATTACACATTATAGATTTCAAAAGGAGATAATGGACTATTTGTTTGTTTTTATGCTTATTTGTGCAAATCGTAGGTGCTCACAGTCGAGGGATTGTTGTTTTCCATTGCTGCTTTTCTTTTAAAAGATCTTAATTGCAATGTAGGCAAGCAGCATTTTGTTTGTCCTATGGCAGAGTGGATGACAGAGATGGCTTTGTTTTAATGCTGATCTTCACAAAAGGATACAGATTGTGCCTTTTAGCCTTCTAGGCGTCGTCATGAAGGATGGGGAATGCATTTTATTCAAATGTGAACGAATAAAAAGCGTCATGATAAAAGACCAAAAACAACATTTTATGTGACTGGCCATTATAAGAGTACCGGTGTCAAAATGTGTTGTAAACGTCATTGCATTAAGTATTTAATTTTATTTTGCGTAACACATTAAAAACACAAAAAAACCCATTTGGATAATTGTTATAATTTAAGTTTTCAGGTGAACTCGGGCTGTGCTTATTTATCTGTGACAGCTACAGCATGCGCATGTAACATGAGGGGAACTGACTTCACACATGCATAAAAGTGACCTTGACGCAAGTTGGTTAAGAGTAATTCAAACATTTGATTAAATGTAATAATATTATTTCTTAATTAATATTTCTTAAAGACTTCATAGCTTTTAGTCCATTTCTTTAACTTTAATGTCATCGGTATATGCTATTGACCTTCTGAACATGTCCCGTGTGAAAGAATGAAGCAGATGCAATATTTTTCAATTTACAGTCTTGGGTCACCATTCACCTTTATTGTATGGGCAAAAGATGAAATAAAACTGAAAGTGAATAGGTTCTGAGGCTGCCAGTACCTTACATTTTGCTTTTTTGTGTTGAATTAAAGAAAGAACGTAATTTCTGTTTCAAATATGAGGATAAATTGTAGTTTCATTTTTGGGTGTACTATCCCTTTAAGTGTCTAAATACTTTTTTGGGTCCTTGGGTGCAGAGTCACACCGAGAAATCCTTTATATCAAATCACACATACAAATCTGATGGTTGCTTGTATCTATAGTAAGTGAATGCCATTCTGTGTGGCAGCCTGCCGAATGAGGTGCCAGAAGAATGAAGAAGAAGAAGGCAAGATGCTATTGGCACTGCTTGGTTTTTCCTTTTCTGGAATATGGAAATAAAGTCTCTTGTCAAAAAAGGATTTAGATGTTTAGTCAACACACAGATAATGGGACAGCTAAATCTTCCTGCTCCATGGTATTTGTACACACACACACGCACGCACACTCTTAGAAGCTATATCAGTAAGAAGATAGATATTATTGTATATTAAAAATCAAGCATATTATATATTTTTCTATTAAGAATTAAATGTTTTTTATATTATGACGATGATATTACTATATACCCACAATCCTAAACCTGACACAGACCTGAGGACATTATTTTTTAAAGCAACTTACAATTTGGATGATTTTTGATCCTTTCAAATAGTCTTGAAATGTTGGTTTTCAACACATTTCACATGTTTGATATTAGTGAGGCCTTTGAAAAAAATTGGCCCTCATTAAAGGAACAGTTTACCCCAAAATGAAGATTCTGTCTTCATTTACTCACACTCAAGTTGTTCCAAACCTGTAATCATTTTGTTGTTCTACTGATCACAAAGAAAGATATTTGGAAGAATGTTTATAACAGTTTTGGGGCACTATTGACTACCATAGTAAAAAAAACTGTTTGGTTTGCTTCAAAATATCTTCTTTTGTGTTCAACACAATAAATAACATATATTTGTACAGGTTCGGAACAACTTGAGGGTGAGTAAATGATGACAGAATTTGTATTTTTGAGCGAACTATCCATTTAAATTTCAAATCCTGTAATTTGTTTTCTATCACAGAGCATTCTTTACTGAGCTAATGAGGGCATTTTATCAAACCCTTCAATTTTTAGGTTTTAAATAAACATTTTCAGTTTGTTTACTAATCTTTTTTTCTGTGGGAACAACTGGCAGCGCTCAACATTCTAGGACATTTTAAGTTCTCCTCACGGTACACCTCCCCACCCGCACACACTCATTCACAACAATTCAAATATGAAAATGAATGAACCAGACTCCATTTCAGCCCATAAATCTCTCCCCATCTCTCATTGGCTGAAAGTTTAGGCATGATATCAGAAGCACAGCCATATCTCGGCATCGCAAGAGAGACAGAAAGAGACGCCTCGTCATAATATCTGTTTCCCCTCTCTCTGCGTCTGTTGTGTCGCGCTAAGCTTTATCAAACAGCCGTGTGTTTGTTTGCAAATGCAGGATTTCACGGGTCATCTTTTATCAGCTCCCTCTCTCGTCACCTCCAGACTTCCCAACATATTGTGCCATGTTTTCTCCGTTGGCTCCGAAAAAGCTGCTCATCTTGGCCGGTGCAGTCTGGCTTGTGTGTGTGTGTGTGCGGCTTTGTGAGGGGAGCCATCTCCTCTCACAAACACATGGCCCTCTCACTTGCCTGCCCTCCACCCTCCTTCACTAAAATCATGAGCTGCTTTTGAGCAGTAATGCTAAGAGCATTCGACCGATCTGTAAATTCAGAGCAATCGTTTTATTGACACACTCACAATGTTATCACAACACCAGCAGACTGCGGCGGGACCTGTGGAGAGAAGATTCTCTCAGAGCTCAACACAAGATAGGACGCTTTTCGAGAGGCCCTCCGACACCCCTGAAGGTGTTAGCAATCGGCTAATCAGTGTATTTCTGCTGTGATCCTCCTGCGCCCTCCGAAGGATTGCGGGGAGGTGCAGCGAGCGGCCAAGCAGATCACTGATTCTTCCCTTCCATCCACCGCTATGTTCGGTTTAAATAGGACACAGGGCTGCAACATCAAAAAACAAAGAAGCCATATTAATAGGATAGTACGATAAAACATTCTCTGCTAAAAGCTTCCAAGTCAGGTGAAAAAAGGTACATTGCTAATCCACAATGCCAGATCTGTTCTTTGTTCACTTGCCTGAATGAAAAAATGGGTGCAAGCAGGCCGACCCAGAAGGCTGGAGTAGAATAGCAGAGGATCATAATCAGAGGACTGTGATCCTTTAGCAGCTTTCCAAATGCTTGGACAGACTCCTTTAGCCGCTGCTTGGGGAGAACTTTTAGATAAACTAGGCCATCACAAAACACTGAGAGGATTGCCTTTTCATGACAGTTGCCTGTTTTCTCTGGAATATGTAATCAGCGTTTTTAATAACTTATTGACTGATTAAAAAACATAATGTGGCTGTTTATTGTATAGAAAAGACAAGCCTTCTGTGTTATTTAAATTAATTAAAGCTGCACTCTGTAACTTTTGCCTCTCTGTCGCCATCTCTGTTTGAAACATTGCAGAAACATGTTGCTTTAGCTGCTTGTTTATCTTTCTGAGTCACATGATATCGTACTATTATTATTATTCGCATGATACTCAAATGCTTAATAATTTAAGCTTAACTTAAATTAATAATCAACTTGATTTATTACTGAAAAAATGTTTTATAAGTTTACTTTCGCATATTACACTCTAAAAAATGATGGTTCTTAAAAGGTTCTTTAATGATGGTAAAGGTTCTTTTTAGAACCATGTCTTCTGAAGAACCCCTTTTCAGCTGAAATGGTTCTTTGTATTGGGAAAGGGTTCTTTATTCCCGCCTTTTTTGGTTTAAAGTAAATCAGTTATTTAGAAGCTGCCTCCTGATTGGTCGTTTGTCCTGAACCAAAGTCCTGATTTAACAGTCCTGCTGAGGTGCCTGCAGACTGATACACCCCACAGGTAAGCTTCAGACTGTTTTTAATCATATATTTGATGTTTTTTGATCATTTAAGATATTCTATGGTTAGATAATTTATGGGAATCTGCTTTACCAATTATTTAGGATAGTTAAAATGTATATACTCTACTTAATATTTAAAACAAATATTATATTAACAATATTATCCTAGCATCAATCATTATTTACTTCTACTGGCTGAACTTCCATAAACCATTTTTCTAAAATATTTGCATGCACATTATCTTGATGTTTCTTCAACAGTATGTTGTACAACTTGTATTTAGGTTTATTTATTGATATTTCAGAGTTTCGTATATGACCTTGTGCTGGGAGTGAACTTGGAAGAGACGGGTATTTCTCGCGGTGCTAAGCAAGTAGAAGTTCAGCTCAGAAGTCTGACAACTGTGTCATACTTAATGTTTTAAAGGTGATATATTCATGTTTCTTTTAAAGTTGATATCCTTTCCACAGTAAAATGATAGCAATTTACAGTTAAAATAATTTTGGAAATTAAGTTTTGTGTGTTCTAATAGTACTTGTATGTACATATGTACTCTAAAGGTTGAGGCAAATTCAGTGACACATTCAAAGGTAAGTAATAAAAATTTACGAATTAATCTTTAGCCAAACATTATCTTTATTACCAAAAATATGTTTATACTGCAGGAGTCAGCTCAACCAAACTTCTGCCATGACATCATTTTTACATATGAGAGTGACCTTTACACTAACATCAGCTTGTTTGATGTCTCATCTTCAGGCTCCTGAAAACACCTGAGACTGACAGACACAGCTCTGGTTCGGCCACAGCCATAGATGGAAAGTGGTGGAAATCTGCGATGATCATGGCCTGCAATTTGAGCCCCATGCCAGACCCTACTTTTGTTTGGCCAGAAACTCAAAAACTTTTACTTTTTTTGTTCTCACATTTCTACTGCCTTTGTGCTAAAATGGGCTAAAACTTATTTCTTTACTTTTTCCTATGTCTCTGTTTAGGGCTAATATGTTTTTTTTTCTGTAAAGCTTTGCAACAATGCAAAATTGTAAAAGGTATTAATATGTACAAATATATTGAATGTTGCATGACATTTAATGATGTGACCAGTAGGAAATAAAAGTATTACTTGATTTACATGTCTTGCTTATTGTTTTTATAAGGTTAAACGGAAATACAAAATCATAAAATCTATAAAAATTAAATTAATTAATTAATAAAAACACCTAAATTAAAACCCCTCCTGTTTTCTGATAAAGATAGGGTTCTTCACAGCACCACTGAGGATCTATATAGCACTTTTCAAGGCAGGGTTCTTTATGGAACCTCATAAAAAGGGTTCTATATAGCACCAAAAAGGGTTCTGCTATTGTTACAAGCCGAAGAACCCTTTTTTGGTACCATTTAGAACCATTTTTCTTAAGAGTGAGTGTAGGTAAAGTAAGGAGACAGTTTTAAACATTATTTTTATTGTACTTACTGTAATAACAGATTTTTTCATTTTTACTAAGGAATTTAAACAGATTCTTGGTGCTTCTTTTTAAACAATTGCTCTTATTGGCTGCTTTTTTATTATTCAGTCAAAGTCATCCACTTCAAAGACATTTTAGTTTGTAATGAAAAGTTTATATTTGCACAATAATATTTTTGTCTACGAAACTTTCAGACATTTCAGATCAAAGGCTTTTTGAGATAATGAAAAACTCACTCAAACTTTTGACCGGTAGTGTTGTTTGCAAGATATTTCAAGATACTGTAAGACATTCAATAAAATATATTTGCGCATTTAGCTGCAATTAGATCATTGATATTTAACATTTGATATAATGTGAGCGAAAGGTTGACCTAAATGATGTCTTTAGGGTGTCATGCGTATTATGTGTCATGATCCTCACTTGGGTGTTTCAAAAGAAGAATGTTTCCTCCCTCTTCGATTCCCGCCGTGTATCATGGCGTCACATTTTCTGCCGTGGCCTTTTCTCCGGCTCTGTTGCGCATCCTTCAAGTGGCTCCCATTGATGTTTCATCTTTGATATCCTTTACAGGGCCCCCGGGTGCCACAGGGCTTAGGGGGCCCCCCGAGGCAGACGGAGGGTCCCCCAGCGTGCAGCTGAAGGTCTTCAGGGTCCTGACAGCGTTGATGGAGGTGATTCTTGAGTGGCCTCTCGCGGCGTTCAGTGGCGGCCGCAGCGAGCCACGGCTTTTGAAGTGATAGATCTTAAGGATATGAAACAAAAGTAGGGACGGATTGAACTTCATCTGCCTACAGGGGAGGGGAGACAGTGAAGTCAGACGGGAGATAGGTGGGGCGTGGACGGGCGGAGGTGCTGGGTCACCGGTGAGCTAGAAGAAAAGAGCTTTTAATCCGAGCATGTCTTGTAAGGTCAGGAAAAGTTCGCAGGATGAAAAAAGGTCAAGCCAAAGGTTGTGCTGATTTATTTAGTGCCACATAGGGCAAACGTTTCACCTGTACCCCTCTGGCAGTCTAAAAAAAAGAAGTCACTGTTTGATTCTGAAAGGATGGTACTACAGAATGAAAAGTAGGGGAGAGCAAGGCGCATCCTAACACGTTTTGGTTTTGGCTTAATCATCCAAAATAATATTTGAGTCTTAAAGTCTGTTTCTATTTAATTCTATTTGAACACAAATAGTTCAAAAGTATTTTTTCTGTATACTACAGGTGGATATTGTTTGTGCATCTGCCTAAAAGATCCATCTATTCTATTCATAATCAAACCATCTTTCTATTATATATTGATGGATAGATACGTATGTGAGAAATGGCAATAATATATTTTTTAATTTCTTTTTATTAAATTATATTTATTATCAGTACAATTCAAATTCAGGTATAATTGTAATAATACACAAAACTTGTGTCTGTCATTAGTCAAAAAGCATAAATGATGGCAGTGATGCAACAATTAAATGTGGATAAACTACCCGAGCATGTTCAATTATAGCTGGCTTTTCATTTTGCTGTTGTGATTGTTGTTACTGTCACAGTCTCCTTGTTGTCAATGTGTTACAAACATTATTTGCAAAATAGTTTTCTCTACATATTTCAATAAATAAACAAACAAATAGCCTTATTTTAATTATATTCAGTTGTGGAGATTCACTGGTGGGACCCAAGTCAGGGTTATGATTTATACTTTTTAAACCATAGATTCTAACCATAAACTATAGAGCCCATTATTTATCAATGAAATTTGCATAGCTTTTGGAGACTATTACTAGATAAAGGATGAAAATCCTTACAGTTTGATCTGGAACATCCTTGAAAATCACTCCCCCCCAACCAGTGTCTTTTTTATTCCAAGACCCATGATGGTCTCGAGACCCACCAAAACCCACTTTAAATGTAAAAATACACATTCATTCTCTTTTAGTAAAAATGAGTTTTTATTTTCCTTGTCATTATATTAATGACGTTTAATTTTAATTTCAATACCAAAATACTCAATGTTAATATTTAAAAACCATTGGCATCGCTAGTCATTATTTAAACTTCTTTACTTGTGTGCGATTCACAGCAGACCCACTAGGACCCCTCGCACTGGAATCAGTCCCCCCTAAAGACCTCCTGATTTCCAGCCCTGATTGTATGGAAATAAAACAATCAATATATTGACTTTTAAAGCCACTTCTGGTCTTGTCAATTCAGTGTTTTCGACCTCCACAACAATAGTTTAAGGACCTACAAAATATATACAAAAGTAATATACAAAGTATTGGCATATTCGATTCATTTTGTTAAGATACATGAAATCTGTCGCAAATTGTGGCATTTTGAGCACTTTAATCTATAATATATCATTTATATAATAATCTTTTGTGGACTTACATAGTTGACATAATTGATTCATTTAGTTAATTTGTTTAATTAACTGCTTATAATTAATTGCATCACATTTCTATAAATTAACTGACAGACTTAACTGTGAGCTATTTGTTGAAGGAGTACCACCAGCTGTCAAACTGATTTGGGTTATAACTTTATCTCCACTGCTCAACCTGTAATATTAACACACAAACTTGACACACGAGCATGGACCAATGAGCACTGAAAACACTAATTAAAAAGCAGGTGGATCAGCCCCGTTGACTGGCTATTAACCCTTAAGTCAGGAAGGACTGCCCACTGCCATGCCACCCACAAACCCCCATCTGTCTCTGAGGAGACGCTCCAATACATTTCAACCTCTCCAAAGATACAGGAAATCTGTCAGGACACGACACTTTGGAATTGCAGCGTTTTAAGCATTTTAATCCATAATACTTTAAAAAAACAGCAAGCTGTTCTTTCAGAAGTACACACGATGCTCCTCTTATAACACAAACACCACAGGTCAAGCAGCTCACAAATAAACATGACTTAATAACTAATAAACAACACAACAAAAACTTCTTTGTAACTGCAACAAATAGCCCAATCCGCATTCGCCGCATTCCCAGCACCACCTTCGCATTCTGCAAGCATGAGAGAGAAAAAAAACTGATAAAAGAGTTTCACTCTTTTTCCCCTCTGTGAGCTTTTTGTTAAGGAGAACGCCCGAGGCCCCGACAGACACAGAGAACAGTCGCTGCCAAGCTCTCTTCCTCCTCCGCCGGCGGGCCTTCGTCCCTCTGACCTTGGTGGGCCTTACTGGAGAAAAAGAGACCGTCAGCTCCTCCTTCTGCCGAGCTGCCCGGTTTCGTCCCTCAGCCCTGGGGCGGGACTTCTGCTGGCTTTCTGCGGGACTCCTTCAGTCCACTCACCCAAGGCTTTGATGCATATGTTCTGAAGGTGGCCGCCACCGCGACTCAGCCGTGGTGGCAGATGGCAGACCTTCAGGCCTCCGCTGGTCAGACTGGTGTTCATTTCCCAACTTTTTTCTGCCTGAGTGTTTCAGAGGAAGATTCAGCGGTGCAGAAGAGCTTCTTCTGGTACGAGAAAGAACGGGAGGGGGTGGAAGACCAAAAGACACATGGTGGCAGTGGGTGAAAAAGGCTGGTGGCTTTGAGGAAAAACAAAGTGAAGCAGGTATTGAAAATGCCTTTAGATGATCAAAGTGGTGGTTTGTAGATAAGCCAACTCTCTGCCCTGCTGAAAAAACACAGCTTGGATTCCAATATGGTCTTTGTTGGTTTTATATCACTCTGTGACTGGGACAAGGTGGTTAATGTTGTGAGCAGACCAGAGTGTCGCTAGTGTAGTGTAGTATGTTAGTCTGTCAGTCTTCTAAATTCTGATCAGATGAACTGTGAGATACAGATAAATGCACAACAGTGACATATTACATTGATGCACCAAGTGGCTTTTTCATCAGCAACCAAATAGTCTACAGTTATATTCAAAATATGTACATGCATATTTGAACATCTGAACGTCTATCTTTTATCACATTGAATAATGGCTTTAACACTAGATATAGTTATTATTGAACACAACAAAAAGCTGTTCTCTAGTGCCTCAACCACAGCTTAAAAAACTGACAGCCTAAGTCGGTTTGCTGGTCTCAACACTGGTTTGAGTTGAGCTGGTCTAGCTAGTTTCTCTGAATGACTGATCCCTTTTATATCTGGCTTATCTGTTTTAACTGGTCTGAAAACCCCATAAAACCAGCAGATTAAACTACTGTAGTCTGAGAAGGCTAGAAAACCAGACGAGAAAGAAAGAACCATAAAAGAGCTTGGTCCAGTTTTAACAGTGTTTTGGTTCCAGCAGGAATAAACAGTGTAACAGCCCCCCTCCCAACAGTAATATTAATGTAAAAACATCATAAGTTATAGTGAAACAGTGTTTATTTAAAGGAGCCATATGACACGGCTAAAACGAATATTATCGTTTGTTTTAGATGTAATGCAATGTGTGTTTACACGATTTAAGGTTCTTTAAAAACGCTGTATTTTCCACATACCGTGCATGTTTGTATCTCCTCTTTGCCCCGCCTCTCTGAAACGCGCAGATTTTTTACAAAGCTCATCGCTCTGAAAAGCGAGGTGTGCTATGATTGGCCAGTTAACCAGTGCGTAGTGATTGGTCGAATACAGCAAGCGTGTGACGGAAATGCAACGCCTCTTACCATATTTGGAACATCAGGTTCCAAAGCAATTGTACTGACAGGTACGCCCACCTTACTTGCGTGTACATTTGGGCGGTCTTAGTCAAATCATACCACGAACTGACGTAGATTTGTGGGGGTGTGGTTACACGAGGCGTTTCAGGCAGGTCTGGGTGAGCATTCGCTTTTAGATAGAATGCATCTTTTGTTCCGACACTTAAATTTTTGCAATTTTACGTATCTAATACATGCATGGGCAACTTATAACACACCGAAGACACAGAAAAACACGTATTCGCGCCATATGACTCCTTTAAATATATCCAGTCGTCACCAGCACATGAATCTTGGGATAGGCTAGGCTATGAAGGATCCATTCGTTGTGTCATTCGCGTCCTTTGTCTTGCCCCTGTGATGCATACAGTCTTGGAATGCCGCCTTTGAAGAATGTAGCCTCTGAATTGGGATGCAGCTAATTTGTAACTCATAGATATCAATAACTAGATGCCATGAACGCTTCAGTTACGTAGACGCGTTCAAAAATGGCCTACATATAGTGACCAATAGATAATGTGACATATAGATGATATCTATGGTGTACCTTACAATGTTTAATAAAAGCAATTAACTACAATCCATGAAGCATTGCATTAGTTGCCACAATAGATTGGTTGTATCCTTCTGTGCAGGATCATGGGTGGTGCTGTTTAGTTAAACTTTTGTTGCTTTGTTGTTAAACTTGTGCTTGAAGCTTGAAGTTGAATAAGGCATGGCTTTGATAGAGGCATATACCATCAATTCACAACCTTGGAGCTCACTGTGGGTCGTCTTCATACATTATACTATAATAAAAATAATTTCTCCATGAGCACCCTGAATGCTTGGCTTAACTACTTTAATCCACCTGCAATCATCAGTAAAATGACTTCATTTTGGCTGGTCAACCACTGAACCAGCTGAGCTGGTGTAGGGTCGGCAGGGTCATCATTTTCTATTTTGGATTAACATTGTTTTCATCAATGGCTTGTTTTTGTTGCCCTTATCTAAAATAATTAAGCGATAAAACTTTGAAATTGGCTTGATGGGTTTGAATTATATTCCCTCATGTTGTGAAAGTGACTTATGAAGTCAAGCGCATTTGGGAGATGGGGCCCAAAATAAGTTTTTGACAGAGTGTAATTTAATGCAGGCAAGGTGAGGCACATGCGAGGGAGAAAGTGAGGGGTAAAGGGAGGGTGAGATAGAAGGATGAGCAGCGTGTCCTTGAGAAACATCTCCTCCTCATCCCTTAGGAACCTGCCATCTCCTTGCCCATCCTCTGGGCTGTGGAGTGAACCGTACACGCGCACACACTCCCCCGAACACACACTTCCAGACAATTAACGTCCTTCCTCAAGATGCTCGCAGGTATAGGCCAGCTGCCACGTCTCACAAATCGAGCATGCTGTTCGATGCTTTGGCAGAGGGCGACAGGGGACGGGCGCTCATCTTTTTTCCCCATCCTTTCATCCGTTTTTCCTTAAAGTTGTATGGCGGAGGACAGAATGGACAGATGGGGCGGTCTCACTGTCCTGATGTTTGGGTTCTAATTATATTAGCCCAGACCCTGCACGGATCCACGATGAATGTTTACTCAGCCACCAATTTATAATCATTTAGCCAACACCTGTTTAGAAGTCAAAAAAAGACAGGGAGAGTGGGTCAGAGGCCAGACAAGGAGAACAGCGAAACTTGCGTGCGCTGAGAGGGATGAGGATGGTGACCGTGAGGAGGTCCAAGGGTTGTGGGACCTGCGAGATTGAAGAAGAGCTTGATCTTGGTTCGAATGTAAAGGCAGATGCCTTGCTGCATTGTCAGTTGATGATGTCAAAGCGTTTTGTGTATGAAGGACGTTGGCTTTAGACAGACTTCCAAAACACCAAAACATTAGTCTAATAATTCAAAGATCGCCAAGTCAACTTTCTTGTTTTTCTCTTAATAAAAAATGTCATCATTTTATAATATTAGACATTAATATATTTATTTATTCCTGTCAACATGCACAGAACTGTGGGATTACACAAGCAGTTAAAGGGACAGTTCATTCAAAAGGGGAAATTCTTTCATCATTTATTCACCCTAACGTTATTTCAAACCTGTATGACTTTCTTTCCTCTGCAGAACACAAAAGAAGATATTTTGAAGAACGTCGGTAAACAAATATTTGTCCCCATTGACTTCCATTTTATGGACACAAAACCACAGAGACATTTTCCAAAATATCTTCATTTGTGTTCTACTGAATAGTCATACATTGTACAGGTTTTGATTGACATGAGGGTGAAGCAATGATAACAGAATTTTTATTTTTGGGTGAACTATTCCTTTATCAAGGACAATTAAGCAGACAATCTGTACATTTACTTTTATTTAAGGTGACAGTATATTCAATGTATATATTGTATGTACTTCACGTGCTTCTTGGGAATCAAACCCATTTCTTTGACATTGACATTACTTGTGTCATTCTCCACCAGTTGACCTATAGTACAGTAATGTGGCACAAACACTGGATTCAGACGTGCCCTCAGCATTCCTACAGCAGCTTTTCTCAGTCACAGCATACAGTCTGGTAGTTGTGTGTGTGCAGATCAGAGTCTTCTGAATGTAGATCCTTTCCAAATTGCCATTATCAGCGCCTCGGGGAAGAATGTAGAGTTATCATGTTGAGTTATTGACAGATTTTTGTCACTGCTGAGAAATCTCATATGGAGTCATGCTTCTTTCTCACTTTCGCTCGTGCTCTTTCTCTCTCTCCATATAAGCGTCTGTCTTTCACTTTTCCTGCGCTCTCCCTCTATCTTTGCGCTCTCTCAAAGGTCAGGGCTCCGAGTGGGTCTGTTTGAAGCATGGCCTTCTGCAGAGCACAGGAGGGGTGATCTCCACAGGGAAAAGGAACGCTCTCGCACCCCCCGGCTGTTGGCCTTGATGACTTTGGAAGA
The DNA here is from genome assembly GCF_024868665.1 of Triplophysa rosa. NCBI lineage: Eukaryota > Metazoa > Chordata > Actinopteri > Cypriniformes > Nemacheilidae > Triplophysa > Triplophysa rosa. The sequence goes on from NC_079899.1 coordinate 12,560,407, forward strand.
CCCGCAAAGGGGAATTTACTTACCTCCTTGACCCCATCCTGCTGCCCCCTATTTGGCGTGCATGTGAGAGGTGTCTGGATGTCCAGTTTGAGACAAAAGATCTCAGCGAGAAAGAGGCCAGCCAAATTGTCATCAGCGTCATGCCCATTCAAACTGACTTGGCATGTGCCCCCACTGAGTTTTTAACTACTGTAAGGGGATTTTAACTGCAACATCCTCATAAATTGAAGTTATTGTAAGTACAGAGAGGTGTTTGTCCAAAATGCTTTGGCAGAAATCAAGCATTCACATTCATACAATGTCATTTGTACTTTCACCCCAGTGGTTCTTAGAGATAAGCATTTACCCTTGTTTCCTTTCTAATAATCATACGTTTTTTTTGTATAATTTACAAACAAATCCATATGAAAATGCCACTTCACAAAAGTTTTCCTGTGAGATCAAATTAGAATATTTCAGTGACTCCTGCCACTGATGATTTACTTTAACGGGATAGTTCACCCGAAAATGAAAATTCTTTCGTCATTTACTCACTCAGTCCTTCCAAACCTGTAAGACTTTCTTTGTTCTGCCAAGCAAAAAAGAAGATATTTTGAAGAATGTTGCTAACCAAACAACATTTTTCCCCACTGACTTATATGGACCACTGAGACATTTTTCAAAAAATCTTCTTTTGTGTTCCACAGAAAAAAAAGAGTCATATGCAGATTTTTAATGACGTGGGGGTGAATAAATGATGACAGAATGTTTATTTTTGGGTGAACTGTCGCTTTAAAGTACAAATTCTGTCATTATTTACTCACCATCTGTGTCTCCGATAAAGCAAAATTTCTAAATCTCTTTCCATCAGCTAAGAAGTTCATAAAATGTCCCACCCATTAAAAACCGTGTTTCATTTTGATAAGATGCAAAATAATATCAGGCTCAAAAGAAGAGAAAACAGCCAAAACGGGGAAATTGAAACTAATAACAGAACAATTGGTGTGGAATTTAGTCGTACAGAGTAAGAACACATCAACAATTGTCTAGAATAATCTTTTTGTGCACCATGAGATGAATAATTGTGGTTTGAATCCAGGTCCTGCTGGATTACTTGTCCCTGCTCACCACAAGCACTTCAACGATAGAAACATACTCCAATAAAAGACAGACGGACCACAATGGTCTATGAGTGTTCTTTTGGTCAAAGCGCCTCTTTGGATTCACACCTAACAGGCATGTATGTATGTGTCTACAACAATAGGAAAGTAATCACAAATGCTCTCGAAACTCTACAGTGAGTAATTGGCTTTCAACATGCGGAAAAAAACAACCGTCACTGTAATAACAGTAATAAATTTAATTCAAGGCCACAACGCTTCTCCGATAATGTGTTAAGTCTCAAATTTTCGGTGTTTTATGCATACCGCGTTTCTTTTGTCCATACCATTGCAGTCTCTTGTCTTTTGGAGGTGGGGCAGCTTTTACATGTGGTAGTGATTGTAGTGATCTAGAGGTGATATAAACACATAAAAACCTATGAGAAAACCCCGATGATAGAAGTATTGTGCGTTTATTTGGTAGAAAAAAAAAATACAATACAATACAGATCAATCAAAACTGAAAAAATTTTGTTAGATTGTTATTTTGATATAGATTTTTCTGGATCGTTCTAATTAAATTATTTGTGTATGTGACTTAACTGTATACAATATACGTATATACAGTAACCATTTCAAAACATCGTCCACCAATGTGCAAGGGCAGCGTGTGTACACCAAGACAAGGAATGATCATATTCTTTCATTCTCAAGTGAGGACACTATCTTAAAGACACAAGCTATAGCCCAGACTCAAATGCAAATGACATCACCACGCATCAGATCCGCACCTGCTTTGTAGTCACGGCATCGCACAAAGCAAAACAAAAGATTCGCCGCGACCTTCGATGGCCTCAGATCCTCCTCCTGCCTCCACTTCACTGAGTCTTTAGCGGCGGGTACAGAAAGGTCGCGGGGGTGAGGAGGGGGGTCTGTGATGGGGGAAACAGCAGTCGCGATGCCATCCTGATGACTTAGTTTGAGTCGAAATCCTCTAATAAAAACATTGACCCATGTAATTGATTTTAATGGCAGCTCTGTGCCATCTTTCCCGCGCTGGCTGGACGCCGGCCAGATGCCATCAGCGCCGCCCCTGGGGGACCGGTGGAGGCTGGGGCGGAGGGAGGGCGCAGATGAGTGCCTGCCTCTGAAGTGGAGAGTAACAAGAATAGATTAGCGTGCTTGATAAACACGGCGCGCAGCGTGCTCCAAAGGCAGCCGAGGGTACAACTGACCTTTTTGTTCTCTGTCAGGGGCAGAGGAAACGACAGAGAGGGAGGGGGGGATTCGGTGGGGACAAAAAAGACCATCCTCCCCAACCGCGAATCCTGACAACGTTTAGCCGCTGCGCGGCGACGGCGTCTCCAAGGACCTAGCCTAGCGATACGCCGCGGCGGTTTAACTGCATCAAACAGCCGCTGTTTTTGCGCTTCTTGTTTGTTCACAAACTGCGCTTCACGTGCCGTCGTTGTTCTCGGGCCTCTGTTGCTTTTCCACCTCTATTATACTTGGAGAGAGCTGACACAGTGTGATGCAAGCTACAGGCTTCAGGGGGTGGCTTTATTTACACCACCTTCTCCTGGTACTTCCAGTGTCCTGGCAGCTTTTAGCCAAAGGGGAAGTAGCGCACGCCTGGAAAGGAGCGCTTGTTTTAAGTGCTTCACACTGTTTGTGTCTTTTGTTGACTGCTATCGCTTTCCATAGCTCTTGGCGGGGTGAAAAAGACACACTTAAATACACACTGAGCAAATGAAGGTTAAGACTAGCATGAGCCTGACCGTGGGATAGTTTACATCTGCTAAGTACCCAGGGAGTGCCAATGATATCGACTCGATTGTGGAAAAAGCTCAGGTGCTGTCGTTTCTCATTGATCCAGTTAAACGTTTTACAAAGCAATGTGGACAAAGTTCCAGCGGCCAGATTCACACACAACATTACGAGCTCGCGAACGATTCCAAAGATGGAGGGGGAAGGTCAAGGTGAAAATCGTAACGGCGGCTCGCCGGTGGAACGATTTCGCATGAGGCGAGGCGTGAGCGTTTTGCTAAGTTCGCGAGCACAACTTTGCTGTTTAATTTACCTTGCTTGATGTCTGCCAGATGTACCCGAACATAGATGAATTAGCAAGCACTTAATGCTCATCTTACAAATGAACACATCTGTGTCACATTGAAAACGAACGGCTGGCCTCCTCAACTCACCTTATCCCCCCAATCTCTCTCTCTCGCACGCTCTCTCCTTGTAAAACACGTGGGCTTGGGGGATTGAGATTTCAGTGTGCACACGCTCAGAACAATACCCACGTGGCCCTGTAGAAAAACTGTGCTTAATTGTATTAATTTACTGCATGGACTAACGAGAAGGCATCGTGGGGAATGGCACATCCACGGCACCGCTATCTGACAGAAGGGGTTCTCGCCCGGGTCTGTGCGCTGCTATGAGGGGACCCACTTCCTTCTTATTCTGCTCTGCTGGTCTCTTCTACCAGTGCCTTAGGCCCGGCCAGATGTTGTATGGAGAAGGCGTCGTGACACAGGGCCACCGCTCCCTACGGCAGGTGGTGCAGCGGGTCGTCATTAGCGCACACACACATGAGATTATCAGCTCAGTGAGAGTGCAGATGAGCTGTCTAATTGGATGGTAAGTAACAGCCTGACAAGATTTCTTGCAAGACTACCAAGCGTGGATGATGATATAATGAGTGAGCTGATAAAGATGCTTGCCAGCCTGCAGAGGCAAAGCACAGTGGACTGGTGGTATTCACTGGGACTGTAGCTGCCTTCAGGGCATCTAACAGAGCTCAAGCGGCCCACTGCAGATCAACAGCCAACATGGACCCTCACTGAGGCCTTAAAGTGAAAGTATGCCACTGGAACTGGCACAGTCACTTGGAAACATGGATGAAGGAATGTGTTGACTTGGAACAAATGGTGAATGTGTAGATTGAGTAAGGGTTTTTGCCTCAAGCAGCTTTCAGCATTACTTATTGCACAAGTAGCAAAAAATACTGCCAAATAATCGTTAGACAAATAACGAACAACTGAAGTTTCAACAATCCCTCACATCTGACATAAACAAGCAAACAGGTAGCGTCGCCCCAAACTCACATCACTGGTTAAACCAATATTGTGTTGGGCTTCACAAACAAACACATTACAACTGCATTTGATGCCAAATTAGAGCTTTACAATTACATACTGCAGCTTGTTCTTTGCAGATTTGAAGAAGTTTAGGAACTTGACAAATCTTAATGTTGTGCAATGTGCAGGCAGTCTGGGCATATTCTCAACGTGCTCTTTAAGTAGTGAAGCATTCATATTTACGCATTTGGCAGACGCTTTTATCCAAAGCGACCTACATTGCATTATACTCTACATTTGTAGAAGAGTATGTGAAATCCCTGGGATGGCGTTGCTAGCGCCATGCTCTAACCACTAAGCTATGAAAGCATAACCATAACGTGAATAGTTGACCCAAAAATGAATATACTGACATTCTGTACAAACACCCAGGTTTTTTCAAATCTGAATGCTGTAATGTTGTCAGTAAAACATACACATATACAAAAAAAGAGACACACTTTGCCTTTGATTTGAAGGCGCTTTATAATTTGTATAAATTATCTGATTTATAAATATTAAAAGTTACTTAAATTTCAGTTTTAGTGTTTCTCACACAAAGCTATTGCTTTGTTTCAGAAGATTTTGAATATAATACTTGAGTTAGTATAAATTATTTCATTCATTGTAAGGTTTGTAGTAGGGGGAGAGCGGGGTACAATGTAATGTCGTAGCTCAATCACTCAAAAAATATTTAAGCTTGACTAATCAGATTTCTTACAAAAGCAACATACACGTCTCTGCTATAAATGAACACTTAAAGTGTGTTTCTAGAACATACTGTTCTTGTACAATTACAGCAAAAGTGACAGAAGGGCAAACGTTACAATTTACCCTTGCTAGATGATTTTATTCAAACATAAATAACTCAATATTATTCTGTCTATAATCTAAAGGTGGATATTGTTTGTACATCTGTCTATAGCAGACAGATATCTACACATCTATCATGCATCCACCCATATATCTAACCATCCTTCTATTATACATATGGAGATTTATGATTTTGATTAATGGAATTTATATTGTTTTAATCACATTGTCTTGTATACATTTTCACAAATTGGGATTAATTGTAACAATGTGTTACAACTAACCCCGATGTGTAAACATATTTTCGAAGCCTAGTTTACAGTTGCTAAGAGTATCTGACATGTTTCAATGGTGTTATGTTTAAGGCAACAAGACAGTGATTAAGATAATAAAAGGTTGGATTTGGTGACTTACAAATGAGAAACTGAAAAACACATGTATGACACACTGTATGATGAAGAAATGTACTTACATGCTGCCAAAACACAATTTGTCCAATAGCTCCATGAAAACACATCAAAACATTTCAAAAATATACAGATGATCGTCATCTTGCAATGAGAGAAAACGACCGAAAGCACAACTCGTGTAACTATGAAAAACATCCATGTTACAGTTAACCCCGCGTTACTTTGTGCCCCACTCCCCTACTTTTTGTAAACAGTAAGGAAAAGAACTGCATAAAATTCCTTCTAAAAATTCACCTTTTGTATTTAACAGAAAAAAACAGGTTACACTTTACAATAAGGTGCTATTTTTGTTAACAATTAATTTATGCATTAGCTAACATGAACTAACGTTGAACAATACTTCTACAGCATTTATTAATCTTAGTTCATGCTAATTTCAACATTTACCAAAACATTTTCAAAATAAAACGTTGTGTCTGTCTGTTAACATGCAACAACTAACATGAACAATTGTATTGACATTAACTAACATTAAAAAGGATTAATAAATGCTGAAAAACAATTGTTATTGACATGAATGACATGAGGTAAAATAAATAATGACAAAATTATTTTAACACACATTAATATTACTGAAGACAGAGCACTGGAATAGCAGTTAGCATGCATGCTCCAGACGCATTAAAGTCCCAGTGAAATAAAAAATTACAACGCTTATTTTTTCATGAAATGTTGTAGCGTTTATTATAAATAGATTATCAATGTGGGTCATTCTCTTTTTAAAATTGTGCTCTCATAATCTTTAGTTAAAATCTGAAAATGCACTTCCTTCCTGTAATGACTGTCCATCTTAAATTACGTATGTTAGACGGTTTGGGCGGGTCATCTCTTAACTCCTCCTCTTCAACTGTCAGTCTGCTGCCAGTTCCATTTCAAAATGCAACAGCTGTTTATATACATCCAGAGAAAGACGAAAATTTTCTCTTTTGAAATTCCATTTCACTCCGAAATGCATCTAAATACGGAAGTAAAAACGATCGCAAATTCAAGTTCCCGGGGACTTTAAACTTGAGTGTTGACTTGCCCTGCATCCCAATTCGCATGCTATCCATCCTAAATTGTGTTTGAAATTAAAATTAGTATGTCCCAAATCATAGTATGTTGAAACGAGTATTCCTAAAATACCCGGATGCTTTACTATTTTCGGTGAAAATTTGTGTAGATCCATGGAGACTCAAATGGCTATACCTACAACCCCCATGAGAGGACGGAGTTTAGTGACATTACACTGCACTCTCAAAGTGTGGATTATATAAACACTGTAAATGTTAATTTGACCTTTTTTAACACTGGCGATTTTGCTGTGTATGGCCCAATGTCTACATACTGTTTTGCTACACAATTAAAAGCATATACATTTCCATAACAAAACCAGTACATACTTTAAAGGCGTAGTATAAGTAGGCGAACTAGGATGCAGCTTTGTTTTCTACTTTTTAAAAAGCAAAAAAAATAAACAAACAAAACTGAAGTAATTAAGAATCAAACCTGTGGAGGGAAAATGGCAAAATATGTGTTTTTGCTAAATGCAATGGCAAAACAGATGCAGCAGGGAATAGACTTTGTAGCTAAGGGAGCTGGAATCAAACTATATGCAAGCAAATGAACTAAGTAAGTGCTGGACCGACCCAGGGTGACATTTGGAATGCAGCATTCCCTAACTTATTAGACTCCCGTGCAGTCATTATCATAGCAGTGCTGGGCCAATTCATTTTCAAAGTGCACCAGATGTGCTCCCGCAATTATTCCAGCAAGGACTGAGGTTCAGATGTGTGCTCACAATCCCGGTCTTGTTGGAACTGCAAATGTCTTCCATTTGAATTCCTGGCTGACCTTCTCTCATTTGTTTTTTTACATTCCATTTCACATGCCACGTTTTGCATCGGTGTGGGGCGCGTTTGGAACAGTGCTAACTATTTTTATTTATCACAGATTTCTTGCTTGGAAAACAGTGCAGTTATGGAAATGTTGAAAAAAAATTGTGATATGATTGAGTTATTTTATGTATTCATAAAGACAATATTTGACAAAACTCTGCGCTGAAGGATAATGTACAGCAAGTCATTACTGCAAAATAAACTACAAGGGTTATATGTTACGCTAAATGCCATATACTACAGTACTGCTTACCAAATAAATAAATTACATTGACATGGAATATTGATTTGAGGTTTCTGTTGAATTTTTGTTCTGTACTTGCAAGATTAGTTTTAAGCTTCTACCATAAGAAACAATCATCTTAACAAGGCGAAGACTGCTATAATATTTCAATGTTACTTTATATATCATTTTAAATCTACAATCACATTCTTTTATAGATTAGTTAGCTAACATACTTACAGTAGCTACAATGTAACATCATTTTTTAAACGAGAACGAGAACCAAATATTAAAATTAATACAGAAGTTGTCCACGGCCATTTTTACTAGAGTACATTAAGAATTCTTTGAGGTAGGACCACTTAGCTATTTTAGATTGCTTTGGTATGAAATGAGAAATAACAGGAAGCGATACAAAAGACATGAATGATCAGTGATCATACTGCCAATTGTCATGATTGACCAATCAGAATCAAGTATTCCAGGAAGCCATATAATATCCAAAGATAAAATTAGTCGCATCAGAATATAAAACTATTAGGCTAAACTCCTCACTAATGTCAGCCACATTAAATGTTTTAACATGCCTCTACACTGTATCTATTGTATTTCTGAATTATGTTAATAGTAATATTTTGGGGCTGCCAAGTTTAAGGACATTCCTGAGTATCTGACTGAGGCAAAGAAAGTATAAGTAGAACACTGGTGCCCTCGGGCATATGCCAGCGCTGGGCACCTCTCTTGAGTGATACAGATGACGCGAGGAGAGAGAGCAGGTGAGGTTAAGAGTCTTACGTCTTGGGCAGTGACAATTGCTTGAAGCGTCTGACACCTTAAAGAGACTGGGACACAGATGGGGATTGAAGACCTGTCAGTGGTTTTCGAGATATTGTCACAGTGACAGCTGTTCCTGACTGAAAAATATGCATAGATGAACTACAGACAGAATCCTTGACTTCTTTACAGACATATTAAGAAACAAGGGTAGAACTTGTCTAGTAGTTTATTTATTAATGCACATGAGAGCCAATGCCATTTCACAATCGAAGATGACGTTCCGGCGGCAACCTTTTTAAATTGTACGCAACGGGAACCTGTTGACAGCCAATTGACATCAGCAGAATATAAAAATGTTAAAAAGTTAGAAACATCCAATATAAAAAAGTGGGCCCATTTTGATTTCATGTTAACTTAAAAATGTAATTTCGAAATGGTCTAAACTTGCATGTGTCTTGTTGAGGAGAACATGCCACAACAATGTCATTTTCTAAGCATAACATCAGGTCACAGATGTGAATCACAGCCTGCGATCTGTACTGTACCATTACTCTGTGCTAGAAAAAGGTCAAGAACTTATCTTGTACAGTTTTTGCCCTTTCTGTGCAAATGCTTTTCTTTTCACTTCGCTCTTTGCTTCCAATTAACTGAGTAGGCGGTTTATCCCATAATTAGTATCTTCATTTCCTGTCTGAAGCCTCATTATCAATGCAGCAAATTCACCCACAGTAATAGCTTCTAGTACTTAATGATGCCATTATTCTTAATGATACTGTTTTTAGCTACAAAGGAATAATTACAGTTCACTTCTGCTGGATATGCATGGAGAAAACTGTGTATATTTTTCATCTGTATGTGTGTGTGTGTTTTGTGTGTTTAAGATGGACACTTGCCTGTGATCACATTTTTTATATATCCGTAAGAGTGAATTGAAAAACGGCGGCTAAATGGAACGGAGAGAGAGAGAAATCAAACCTCCTCACACCTTTTTTTCCATCTCAGAACACATTACCTGTGTGTATTCAGGATTTGTCAGATTGTGTCATTTGCCAGAATAATTCTTTGATCAAGTCAATAATACTGAATATGAGCAAAATCTTTTTTATAGCATTTCTTTATTTTCAGATGTATTACTATTACATTTTTAATGCACCTTGATTTTCTTTCTGGTTTTTAAGAAGCAACAAGCATTGCATGTGAGTTTTGTTTTTTCAAAGTCACACAGACCTGCATGACTGATAAGTTGTTTTGTGGTTTCCTCCCAGCATGCACTGGGGCTTGACTAATAAATACTGCATGAATGCATTGCACACGTCTAATAAGTTGATCATTTATTAACTTAAGTGTTATAAGTAATGGCAACTTGACATTCACTTCAAATATAAAAAAAACATGTTCCGCTAAAGTTTTATATTATAACTTGATGCAATGGCAGGAATATTTACATTTAAATCAACGTTATGTTACGAAAGTTTGTTTACCACTCACTTTCACTTATCCAAAACATCCCATTTAAACACAGGGTTTGTGCACATTAAGGGACTCGTGCATGCAGGTGGATACCCACCATTTACTTAATGCTAAATTGAATGTTTTTTTTTCTTCATTTATATAGTTTATATTACATCTAAAAGCCCTGAAATCATGCTTTTGTTGGCTGTTGAGTTGGAATTGTTGAAGCACTCTGTCTGCTAACGCACTGCTACATTTGGTGTCAGTCTTGTTCCATTGCCAGATCAATTTCCTGTAATGTCACTAACTTCTGACTCTCGGTACTTGACAAACCAGGCAGCATTAGAGTGAAGTCAGCCATTTGAACTCTCATATTAAGCCTCTCTAAATACTCATTTGACTTTGGACAGAAGTCTAGGTGTCCTGCTTCTCTGATCCAGGCCCGCTCTCAAATGTCCCACTGACCAGATGTCCGAGTGTATGCGGCAGAGCAGCGACGAAACATCTAGTCCATCTTTATGCTGTTTGAGGTTTCAATGGCTCATTCTGCTGAAACCGAAAGGGTTTCAGAAGCTATTAAAACGGAGGAAGTACCCTACGCCACAGGCGATTTTAATGGGGCTTTGAGAGCCAGCATGTTACATTTGCTAATTGGTAGTGTGAAATAGCTTGTTGTGTTTTGCCATGTACACCGGGCCTGCCTTTACATTACAACCCTGGAGGCAAGAAAGCTCAAATTGTTTTAAAGTGAAACGCATGACATCGTTCTTCTGATAGGACTGCGTATTTGTACACGTTCACAACAGCTGCATTCAAATATTCACATCAGTTAGAATAGCTGCAATGCATACTTATGCATAGGCCTATAAGAGGCGATCAAACACAAAGTCTTGAAAAGAGTCAAATTCGGACATTCGTTTTGTGTTTAATTGAAAAGACGCTCGAGGCTGCCCAAGGTGGTTCGCTTCGTTACGCGCCACATGAAACGGCATTAAAAAAAAAAAATGTAATTCAAATCCTCATACGACCAGAAGTTCGCATGCAAATAAGCGAATGAATATGCATGTCCGTCATCTTATTTGTTGCGAAAAACACAGGACTCGAAAGCAACTAAACAAAGGTCTTTGTTGCCGCTTCTCTCTGATACCTTGCCAGGGTAATTTCCATCTGTCTGCACGCGCTCTCCCTCTCCATCTATCTATCTTACTCCCTCCCTCTCTCTCTCTCACACCCCTGCACCCCACTCAGTTCTGGCATTAGAACCACAGGAAACGATGTCCGTTCCTTTACACGATGCGACAGTCTGTTCACCTACCCAGCGCTAACGCGGCGTGATGTGCTTGTTGGCTGATCAGAGAGCCGCTGAGCTGAAACTCCTGACTCGCACCTGAGACACTTTTACTCACTCACCCCTTCCGCGCGCACCTCGAGTCTCCTGTCCTGTGAACACACGCGCGCTGCTCGAGCCCGCGAACTGCCTCTGTCCCACTAAATCATTCTGCCGCACGTCTCCTGCTATGTCATTTGTTTTTCATTCAAGTGTGAACTTATTTCAGTGGATCTCAATTTTTTTCTCCAGATTATTTGTGAGGAATAAAAATAGAGATATGAGCTTGGACTCAAAAGAACAAACTATGATTAACGCTGTTTGAAATCTCTCCTGAAACTCACATGGGAGAACACTGGGGTCTTATGCAAGACAAAAAATCTAAAAAAGAAAATGTTTTCAGTTCTTTTACAATTTTGGAAGAAATTAAAAACACAAATGAGACATTAAATCAAAAACATTATGTCAATTTTTGTTCCAGTAGAGAATCAGAAATCTTTAACAACACGAGTGAACAGTGTATATGGACAGCATATGGATACATAGTTTTTTTTATTACAAGAAATTTAAAAATGTAAAATGTAAAGACAAGTAAACACATTTGCACTGACAACTTTGCTATTCATTTTGGTAAATCTGGGCAGACTGCTGAGATATGGTAAAACATGTGAGTCTTACAGTAAGTAACGGTCTTTAGTTTAATGTCAAATATTCAACAGAATTGAGACTTTAAAAGATCTCACACTTCTGTTTTTAAACTTCCTTAAACATGCATTACACCCTTTCCCCAAAGTTTTACCAATCAGTTCCATCTCTCTTGCTAAAACAGTGACCATTGTTCCAGCACAGATTACTGTACATATTGACCACTTTATCTAAATCAAGCGAGGTATTCGCCGTTCATCTCAGCAAAATGAATATCGTCACTCAGATTTTTCAAATCCACCGCCTGTGCTTTTTCTTTGATCAAATTGCTCTGTAAAATGAAGAAGAATCTTAGCGAGAGGGCAACTCTACATTGTCCTAATTTCACTAAAACTAGTTTAATCATGAGAAACAGAGAATGCATTTTTCAATCATCTAAAAGAAGCACTTTTGGGATTGCTTGCAGTGATGAAATGACTTTGTTCTGGTGGTCAGAGACGCTTACAAAAATCTTCAAGTTGAGCTAAGGAGATTGCTATGACAGCTGAGCGTATGTCATTTTTATTAAGTTGAAAGCATGGTTTAAAAAATATGTCTGGCCTTAAGCTGTAAAGCATGTTGGAATACTTTGAGGGTTTAATAAAGACACTCAGACATATGGTAGAGTCTTAATAAGACATTTGAGGTCAAGAGGGGAAAGTATCACAAGGCTGAAACAGCAGTTACATTATAATCTCCTGCATAACACGAGGGGGGGAACAGGGGTAAACTGCAGCTGGATGTCACATCTCAAATAAATGGCAAGAGTTCTTTGCATTTAGCATAATTTATTAATAACCATCCAGCATGCAGCTATCACATCAATGTGTGTTCCATATAAAATCATGTATTATTATAAATTACTGTGTAATGCTTTCAGTGTGAACCTGTTACATTATATTTTAAATACAATCCTAAAAATCTTTGTTGAGGTGTGTGATTTCATAAAGAACATGCAAAGTGATAGATCACCCCAAAACAACAATTCTTGACAACAAAACAACAAAAACAACAAAGAATGTTGGTCACTAAACAATATTGACACCTTGTATGACCACAAAACAACTGCATCATGTATCAAAATATTTTCTTTTGTGTTCAAAGAAAAAAATCATATAGGCCTACAGGTGTGCGAACAACACAAAAAGGTCAGAATATGGGGAAAAACGTAAATGGAATCCGATGTGGAATCGCTGTAAAAAATCATAGCAACTTTTTCTTGTTAATTTCAGAACCTTTATTTTTACAGGTCAAACACCTCTGGGGAGGGATTAAGTTATTATTTGCAAGAAATCTTAATTGCTCCCCTAAAATAGTAAGGATCCCAAGACTAATGTAAGCAAATAGCTTTACATTATATCTTGAGACCTGGTATCATGGGAACAATTACACTCTATTCTTATCAATATTCACCATAATGGCATTTAAACAATATTTGTACTATGTGCAATAATACCCCCCCATCAGGAAGCTTAATTATGAAATTAGTTCAACAAGAAATCTTTTTTCCTTTTCCGAAGTAAAAGTTCATGCAAGACTTTCTCGTCGTCTCTCGGTGTTCTTGTCAATGTCGTCCCTTCACCAGCAGGGGGAGACATGTGCTGCGCCTGTCTAAAGCAAACACCCACGCTCTCACCTCCCTCTCATCTCTTCTTTTCTCTCATCCCCTCTTTTCTTTTAGAAATGAAACCCTGTGGAGAGAGTTGGATACCACCCTCATAAAACGTTTGTGCAGTGCGTAAGGGAAAGGGTGGGGTGGAATGTCACATCAGATAGGTCAAGTGCTAATTTTGCTCCTATCTGTCAAAACAAGACAGAGCTTAAAACCACCAGTAAATGCCAATGTCAAACAGAGACCACGGGTTACTACCTATTTTCACCTTTTTTTAATCTGCCCTCGTACTAATTCAGAGCAGTGTTAGAATGTTAATGGCATTCCTAAGAAAAAACTAATTTGTACATTTTCTTAAAGACACAGCGGCGCAGATTTGTTTAAAGGGTAAGGGTGCAAAACTTCATAAACAGCAACATTTCAACAGAATATGTTGTTCTCTGGAGTTTGGCAGTGTGGATCGATGCTTCTGACAGTGTGCATGTCTGATTATCTCTGTGTTTGAAGTGCTGCTTCACATGCACAGATCCACTCTATCAAAAAAGCAAACAGTGGGGTAGGGGGCATTATCACTCCCTGCAGTAGGACGCATTTTGGCAAGAAGATAAGACAGGTCATGTCGTTTCTAAATGTAAAACCTTTTTTTTATTTTAAATCTGATCATGTCTGATAAAATAGGTATTAATCGGAAAATGACACATACCGTGTAATTGAGGAGCTATAGATCTCAAATTAAAAAGGCTTAACAATTTGTCATAATAATTAATAATTATACTGAATATTCAGGAAACATGTTTTTTTAACGCATGTATACAAGGAAAAGTGCGACTGCCATTGGCATGCACATTGTGTGTGGGCATGCACATATGTGCGTATGCGTGTGTGGGGGCGCAGGATAATGTAAATACAATACGTGTGTATCACTCCCTAGAGGATGCAAGGGTTTATAAGAGGGACCTGCTTTCAGTCTCTCATTAAGCAGCAGATTTTGCATTAATTAAATCGTCATTTAATTTTCAGGTTTTTGATTTCCATTACAGGCTCTCCAGTGCAGCCGGGTGGTATTCTGATCTCCTGCCCTTTAGTTGAGGGTTAGAAGGTCACCAGCTTCTGTTTCATCAGCGTGACCCCTCCCCAGCCCAGCCCAACCCTCAGGGGTGCAGTTAGCAGATTTACCCCCACCTGCGTGCCCCCAACCGGGGCTCTTACCACCTCATCAACAATTCCTGATTTTGGACGTTCTCTGGTGTTTTTCAGAGCAAGATAAAGATAAAAGATTCCATTTGTGCTGACAGCTTTGCGGGTTCCTGCCAAAAACAAGCCCCCCTTTTTTATCTCGCGTCTTAAAATACCATCCAGCGGCAAAGACAAGCTTTCAATAAAAACACAAACAACTTTTTAGCGTCAAGAGAACCCTGGACTGGCGAGACACAGTTTTTCAGTCTTTCAGAGTGTCAAACACGCTGGTGCGCTCTTTTATGTTTCCGCGAGGGGAGAGTGTGTGATGAGTGTGTGTCTCACATCCGTGACTTGCCTTTTGTTTGAATATGTATTCAGAATTCATGTCGCTTTTGTTTGACTGACTGTCCACTTATCTGCTCGTGGTGACCCGGGAGACAGGTTATAACCAGAGCGCCCGTGAAAAGGGAAAGGTTCTATTATGAACGAACGCATCACGCTGGACTTCATTTATTCTTGTTTGTGGCTTTAAGAAGCGTGCGTGTCATTCACACATGACTGGTGATTCCCAACCAGTGTACTTGCAGCAAGCAGTTTTGAGGGGAAATTGGAATAATTTTTATTTCTATGTTAAACCTAAATTCTAAACATTTCGACATTTTGAAATATATTAGGACTGTCAACAGAATAAAAGAACTATTCATGAGAATTGCTCAAAAGCAGAATACATACAGAAATGTATTCATTTATATATTCACACTTCATCACAACAAATATCAGATAAATTCACATTTGATTTTTTTTTAAATTTATAATTGACTTTAAATGTGTTAAATAATTTTTTTATCAAAATGCATGTAAAGTGTAAAAACTCAACCAAGTAACACGTGCTGATGATGGGTTATTTGAGCTTTACTGATGGAGGAGCACATGAGACACACACCCTAGTATGATGGCAGTGAAAGAGGAACAGTGAAATACATGTGGCTGGAGGTGAACTGGCCTCAAGTTTCAAAGAAAGTGCGTAATGAAGGGTGCGTGCATGGGGAAGCAGCGGTGCTGGGAATATTTGGCCACACCTGAGCCCCTGTTGAAGGATACAGTAACATTCCCCCAATCTCTCTCTCCCTTTAACAAGTCATGGAGGTAATTCACATCCATCCCAGGCCTTCACATCAGACGCTTTTGCCCATTCAAGGTGCCCCCTCAGATCTTTGAGCAAAAAAAAAAAAAAAAGATCTTAGATATATGTCAGAAAAAAGATGCAAAAACTGCCAAAGTGCCTATTAGTACCTAAAAGGTACATACTGATAGCAAATGTATACATATACAGTATGTATCTAAATGATACATATTAGGCCGTTTTCAAAGGGTCCCAGCTTTTGTACATTTGTTTTCTGCTAATGTTTGCATGACCCCTTGCATCACTGTTTTTTGCCTGAAGATAGAAGTACAATGTTTATCTATTGGTGCCCTATTCATGTTTTCATTGAAATCAAAATGGGGCAACATATTGTACTGTCATTCAATGCAAATGAGTCGTTCCAGATGTGTCACAAAAACAAACATGAATTTGTGTAGTTGTGTACTGTGCATAGGCCTGTGTGATCAATCTCCTGAGACACATCATTTACACTTAAAGAAACAGATTACGTCTAATATGATGGCAGTCCCCTTGTGATGGCTATATGGTAGTAAGTGTTGACTGATGTTAAAGCCCAGATATGTGTTGACAATACCATCAATGTAAAATGAAAGTTTCATTTGAATCGTTACATTAATAGTTCAGCAGCAGGGGCGGCGTTTGCGTATGGCAGTTGCCATACCCTAGCATTCAAACAAAACAGTGTGCATAATGATGCTCATTAAAGATAATCAAAATATTTTAAACTGCTTTATATTTTTTGCATGGGTGTCGGAAGCATGTGTGTTCAATGGTGTAGTAAGATGCATGACCAGTAATTTTGACACTATCGCGATGTAGGTTTGAAGCCACCTTTCGCCTTGTCTACATTTTCACATCACATATTAAATCATACAGGCATTTATTTTCTACAAAATGAAGAAACTATTTAAAAAATGCCAGGTGTTTAATAATAAAGTGTATGGTAGGTAAGGGGTGAGTAGTGAGGTCTTTATTGTCGACATATGCCAATAAATTGGCAAGTATTCTTTTTTATTTTAACAGTCACGTAACAATCTCATCTGCCCAAGCCGTATATTGCAAGAGTAAAAATATTTATTACGTTATCTGTTAACAATTAAAAAATGTACTCCATGTGCCAGTGTTGTGCAGTCGCAGTTCATTGCACTAAATATCTGCGCGTCTTTTTGGATTACCTGCGTTTTCATTTGGATGTCACGGATTTTGCACTGCTACTTATGCAATAAACTGCATTGCGACAAAGTAAGACATGTTTTATATTTAATCTTGTTTGCTGTTAATTTCATGTAATGTTTGGCCTATATTTTAGACTCATACACGATTAACGTAGTCGTTGGTGGTTGTTATGACAACATCTGGCTGTAGGTTTGAAGCGATTGTCACACACAGTATAAATGGCAGATGGTTAAGTAGATATTTTGTTGGAGTCGCCCTTTAGCTGCAGAAATTAGAGCTCTAAAAAGCACATTTTAAACGATATGAGGGTAGGGTTTGGTATCCGTAAGTCTCTGTGCATGTTCCTGCATCTTTCAGTTTCGTGGATTCTCGTACACGTTTTGCTTAGATATGATGTGGTATCATTTATGGTTCCGTTACTTTGTAATGTCGTTGTTGTATGGCCAGAGGAAAATTTCCCCCACCCTAGGTTTCGCTGAAATGCCGCCACTGTTCAGCAGCAACACTAGTTTCATATTTTGTTAATCTATGTCCAGTAAAAAGAAAAGCCTTTATGTATAATGCATTATAAAGGGTGTGATGCATTTTAGTTGTTCGTAATATGTGTTGTAATTCATTATGGGGCGGTTTCCCGGATAGGGATTATTTTAAACCAGGACTAGGCCGCTCCTACATGTTGTTGTAAAGAATTATAACCAAATAAAAAATTCATGAATTGATAAGTCTCATGATGTATTAACTGTACTTACAAGTGTTCATGAAACATTACAATGCATTATAAGGTGTATAACAAGGCATTATTAATTCATTAAAACTTATTTTATAATGTATTATAGATACAGTATATGCTTCCAGTAAAGTGTTACCCCCTTTTCTTTTTTGCATGTGTATAATATAAGAACGTCGAGTCAAAATGATACATAGCAGAAATGATGCTACAAACTAAGAGTTTGTTCTCATCAGAAAGTCTCACAGGAACGTAACATCCTTTTACCTCGCTCACCAACGTGAGCAGTTAGGTTAAATTCAGCAATAGCTTGAGGTTCATTTTTGGAGAAGCATATCAAACCAATAATACTTCTCAGAGAAGTGAGCTGGTTCTTATTCTTCTTCATAATCTTAAAAGAGCAAAAGGGAACTTCTTCATGCATGAAAGGAGAAGAACTAAACCGTCATCACAAAAGCAGTTCACAGACACTTCTCAAATTTCCCTGTTTCAATTATCTAGAACTTCCTTTAAAATGCAAACGCCGCACGGTCTGTTGTTCCTGACAAAGGCAAATGACTTTCTCCATGTTCTGTGCAAAACTGCCTGAGGGTTTATGACCTGCTCAAAATTTCAGCGATGGCTCCGTGCAAGTTTAGAGGTTTTGTTGCCACTTATAATCTTTAAAAGCTAAAAGAGAAAAAAGTGCTCTTCAAACATGACGCATACACTTTTGTGTCTTGAATTTGCTCCGGGCTTTATCATTTGTAGACTCTGTTATAGTGGATGTTTGTTATTTTAAAGTTTTACGCAGTCAGCAGATGTCACTTTGGGTGAACGACACACCCAGCAGTTTCCTGGGAAGTGTGCTTTGACTGCACCTGTCTTCTTGTGTCAGATGGTACAGTAGCCTATGCACTACTCTACTCACTCTCAAGTGTAAATGTGTTAAATTACATTAAATTAACAAGTAAATAAAACAACCAAATTGTTTACATGACATTCATGGAACTGAACTGAAAAATAACATTTAAACTGCCGTAGTAACTCATCTAAATCTCATAAAGCTAGATTCTCTATTAGCTAGCAATACAGCGTTAGCATGCTAAGTCTGTTTGTAATGTAGGCCTATGCCAAAAAATATATTATATAAACAGCCATGGGAAAAAAATTAACAGACTGCTCCAAATTTTCATTTAATCAGCAATTCATCACCTTTCTAGTCCAGTGTCGGTTGAATTTCAACAAAATCAAACCTCAGGAGTTACAAAGTCATCCCACAGCAATGTACAAGACTGAAGCGACGCATGAAAAGTTGTTATCACAAAAACATACTGTTGTATTGCTTAAAAGTGAATATCAACTTGTTTTTGCAGTATTTGAGGTCTGTAAATACACATTTCTTTTTGTTATTCTGACCCGTTTCTCACGTTTTCATGTTCTGCAAATAAATGCAAATAGGGGGAAATATTGTTAGTAGTCTCAGAATGAAACCTATAAATAGTACAATTTACAATAAGAAAAACTGGAGTATACAGTAATATACACAAAGCAAGATGCTAGGAACTTGGTAGTTTTAAAAGATGTATAAAGCTGCTGGGAACTTAGCAACGCAACCTTGTCTCATAGGAAATACGTACCTCTGTACACTTTTTGCAGCGCCACAAAATACGTACCATCAGGTACATATTGCTACAGTTTTGAGACACAAAAGTCCACTGGGGGCGCCAAAGAGAAGAACTGTATTGGTCCGCTAGAGAACGCGTGTCAGTGTAACGATTTGCCTCCAAAACGATTTTATAAATACTTGTTATTCGCGCTCCAGGAATGCACCCAGATGTGTTTTATTAACGTGTACGCTCAAGGGTGACGCAATCGGAGCGGGACAGCCAATGCTGTTTCATAAAATAAGCTAGCGTAATGACGCAACCAGTCACAAGACACGAGAGCCAATGCCATTTCACTGTCGACGCTGACGGCAATTTTTAAATTCCGTCACTCACTGTGCGCAGGGGGTCCGGATCGGAGTTTTATGGAGGACAGAGAAGGGGATCGCTTTCGGGTCTGTTCATTGGCCTCGGAACGCTTGGAATAATTGCACTTTTTGAATAAACAACATAAGTTATGTGTTGTGTTTTATATTGTATAATATAATTGGTTTAGGGGCGGGATCGGGTTACGTGCTCAAATACATCTAAATTGTGCGATAAAAGTACACAAAATATGACGTTGGATTAAATTCTAAATCATTACACCCCAATATAATATAATATGGTGTTGTTAACGTTTCTGTTGTTGGAAATTGTGATACCAGGTTGCAATATGCACTTGATGGTACAAAAAGTGTACAGACGTACGTATTTCCTACGACACTAGATTGTAGCAATGCTATACTTACAACAATAAAACATTAAACACAGTCCAAATACCAATGTATTGCATGCAATAAAATCAAGTTCAAGTTCATAACCCGAAAAAATTGAGCAAGCATCAAACAACTTCTTTGGTATATTTAAAATACCAAGTTACGGACAAGACACCTTGGAACATTGCAGCGTACGCCAAGTCATTATTTTGTCTTTGGGTTAAACAGCGTAATAGCTGGATGGGTCTTTAGTAACCTTGGCTGGAAGAGGACTGTTAGTCCCTCCCTTAGGTTAAGGGGATTCAGACTCAACATACAGAGCTCTGCGATGGCCTTCTCCCTGCCAGGAGCTTGACTCGCTCACTCCAGGTCATTGTGTTCGCAACACATTCCCCTGAAAAAAAAGCAAAGGAAAAACAATGATGGACAAAAAAGCACACACCGAGGGCCATCTGCTCTCCCCGGAAGCTGTGGTGCTGACCTCCTTGTCACTCTTACTGTCTGTCCCATCTCTCTAAATGGTTCTGCAAGATGTGAGAACCCACCGGCGCCAGGCCAGGGGAGGCACGTCCTTTCACCTTTGAGTAGGCACGAACGAGACCTGACAGACTCCAGGACTCAGTTTCACCTCTGCGAAATGAAATGGAGGTGAGGAAACGAGGGAGAGGGAAACACAAAAGGGTGCTGGTAGAGTGTGAGGGGGGATGTTGTGGTGCAAAGGCCTTGTTTTGGTTTGTAATAGAAAGGCTACTTCTGTTTTAGCAGTTAGATTACAAAGGTTGATAACACATAAGAAGAGGAACTTAAAGGAAATTCTTTAGAAGTGGTTTCTTTTAGTTTCTTGTCAGTTGGGGAAATTCATTAGCACTACAATAGGTCACGCAGATGGTGGCAACAAATCATCGATCGCTATTTTTACATTTTAAGACATTTTTAAATTATGATTGACACCAAAATAATTAAAAATATAACCCCCCCCAAAAAAACAACAAAATACAGATAAAGTGTAAAGTGATACTGAAGTAAAAATGTGTATAAATCTACAAGAAATAGAAGTATAGAGAGATGAAGAGAAAGAGAGTGATCTAAATTCCCATCAACCTGCTTCGTCTGTGTTTATTTGAAAGGAAAAATCAGGCTACGACCACACTCTGTGTCATTACAGGGTTTCCTGTTGTCTCATGGAACTGTATGAGGAGTTCTAGCAAACACATCTGTTCTCTCACTGAACAGATAACAGCGGATCTTGTTTTCAGGTGTTGGAGGAACAGCGGACGGTGGAAAAATTGTACTTCATGAGAACCATATTACAGCCCTTTTTAGTATATTTGAACACTATTTATGTAGCTTGTATTTGATCATCATGCTTCCCGTATAGTGTAATTATATGTCAATATTATTTCAACAAAAATGTAATCTAATTTTCTTTCCTATGTTGTTTATTTTCTTTTCAAAATGGAACTTTGTGTTATACATCAGAGTTTGAGCTGAAAATAATGGGGAAAACGGAAATTTAGATTTGGTGTTAGAGATAATTTACTCAAGCGTGCACAACAGGTTAAAACACATACAGACTGGGCTAAAAGTAAAGTCCAACTTTGATATATAAATATATTATTGTATCTTATAAACATATTATATTATGTAAATACGTATATACACAACATAAGATTAAAAGTATTAAAAACATTGTATTTATGATGTTAGTTGTACTTGGAGTGTAAACTAAAGCTCAGCATTAAGAATTTAAGGAGGCTTGGAAAAACATTACACACAACACGTATAGAAAGCCTGCCAAGACCTACGAGAGTCCTACGAGAACTACAAAATATTACTAAAAGAGAGAATCAACAAATACTGTATTAATAACTGATAAAACTGTAATTAATGTATGCTTTACTTCCTGTGATCTTTTTGTTTTTCTACACATTTTTGGAATACAACTATGGATATAACGGTATTAACAATTATCTTAATAGTATTACGAAGAACCATAATTATTGATATTGTGTTAATTCTACACATGAAAAAATTGTAAATAATTTAGCACTTGTTCAAAGTTTTGCCTTAAGAGCCACAAAGGTTGCAAGCCTGTGGCATACTTATTTTTTACGTGTACGCTCCAAACGCACAGCCTTGCAAAGTATACTGCTTTCGATTCGTACGCATACACATGGGAATTGACGCATGTGCATTGCGACATATTGCAATACCTCTCCGGGCCTACAGAGGTCAGGTTTTCTTCTACTACATTGAATCGATGCTCCCAGGACACGGTTGCCACCTGGCAGTTAAAGGAGCTGTATGTAACATTGATACCTAGCGGTTGAACTTGGTATTGCAGTCCAAATTCAAAATATTGGCGAGGGTTTTTCCCCGCCCCTCCTCCTCCTCAGACTCAACGCTCACAGGAGTTGCCAGACACTTACAGGAGTGTAATGGAAAGCATAAACTCTTACAATGTAAATTTATCTGATAATTTATACGTTTGCAGTGGTTTTGTTGTTTGCAAATATAACTCAATCAGCAGCTTGTTTCAGAGGTTGCGTTTGGAAGCATATTGGTAGCTATTTTCAATTTGAAAAGCAATACGCAAAATGGCAATGCAGTATGTAAAATGACAATGCAATTGTGTATTTAATGTCTACAAACATATTAAGGTATTGTTTTGATTTAATACAGTAAAATTATTACATACCACTCCTTTAAACTAATTACTGCAAGAAATGGAATGCACATGCACGACCTGCGCGTACTTTGTATGCGAGGTAACAAAATTCCGGCAGTGCGCGTACCATTCTGATGGCGAAATTTGCGTCACGTGCGCTGTCCCACGCGTACGCGTAAAAAGGGAACTTTTCTTCAGACTTAATCCATAAGAAGAGAAAACAAAATAAACTAACATAAACATGAATTTGACTGATTTAATTGAATTGATTTAACAAAATGATACCGAACAATACCGTGATACCACAACATTGACGAGAGTTTTGGCCACAATAACCGTGCAATGTAAATCTGTTACAGAGACAGCCCTAAATAAAATCCATATTCCTTAATGCGATAGTTTGCTTTTTCCAAATAATTTGTCAAAATATACTTTTCGCCCCCACAAATAGGCCCCAGCAGACATCAATTTTGGCCACTACTGCATTTTGTTAATAACTTACAGTATATGCTGCCCTTCATATTTGCACCATTTATAAAAACACTAATTTAATTAAATACATTGTAAAGTAGGAAAAGGCATAATTATCATTTTTATTATTAACTAATTAACTCTTAACAAGATACAGTTATTTATGTAACATAATGAAAATTGACGTATCACGTGAATATCATCCCAAAATTAACGACCTCATTATTTTAATTTTACAGAGCCATTACGCATCGCGCATTTGTGCACGTTAAAAAGCTTCACCAATATTTGTTTTGTCAATACCCACAGCCATCTATCTTACTCTTAACTTTGATGGCCATTTAGCCAATTATGGTGTCCATAATGGCTTTTCATCAGCTCATCTCTCCTTTCTAGAGACGTGCCTTAGCCATTTACCTTTCCTGGAAATGTCAGGTTGTGTCAGAGTTGTTGGCAAAATGTTGCTGCAATTATCTTGACTACTCAGATTCCTTAGGGAGGGGAGATGATTGCTGTTAATTTGTCAGTGCGAGTGTAGTGGGCCCTGCAGTGGGCCTGTAAAGAAGACCAAAAAACACAAAAAGAAGCGAAGAGCTGTTGAATTTTCTTTTCATCTGAACTCCAAAAGAACAGTACTGTTTATTTTGGTAACACTCGAAATCATTCAGTACCCTGAATCATTCTGATTTTCTTTATCCCGCAACAAAGCGTCAGAAAAGTCGATTTTGGTCCAACTAAAAATAACGAAAAAAGTAGATTTTCTTTTAGAAAACTTTACTGAAATCTAGCCATTTACATCCTGCATGCTAAAGCTTTGTTGACTGGACCTCCCGTAGCGTCGCCATTGCTCGGCCTTCTGCATTAAATGCTTGGACGCCTATGCAAGGAGACGTGTGAAGTTTTGGGCACCATTTCATCGTCTGGACGCTTCTCAGAGAAGGTGGAGGTAGCCGAGGTAAGGCGTACGAAACAACTTCTTTTCCTCTTTCCAAGCTCCCCCTCTCTTCCACTTAGCTACAGCTTGAAGGCAACACCAGGTGTCTCTCGCTATCCACTGGCACTGCTTCTCTTGAACCCCAAACCCAAAAGAGTGGAAAAACGAAGAAAAATCCAACCTTCACCCCCCCTCCCCGCCATAACCCCAGGCAAAAATGTACCCATCTGATTCTCACCACTTCTTCCTTCACATGAAAAAGAAGTGCCAACTGCAGCTAATGTGCTGCTGGAAGCGTGGAGCGTTTGTGACACTCCTCAGAGCAAACGTACAGCTGGCATGCTCGGAGACAGGTGGCCTGGCAAAGACGTCCTTCCAAAGGAGTCTGAAAAAAACTCTTCTGCCTGCCTTCCCATCTCTTTCTTTCTTGCAGTGCTACTGTAGTTTTGTAGTAAAGCAGAGCTACAGGAGGTTTCAGAGGGGTTGCGTCGTGATTGTTCGGCATATACATTACATATGTTCAAAATAGTGCTCAACTAGACGATAATGAGCCAACCGAGATGTACTTATTTAGATGATGTGCGTAAAATTGAATATATGCTTTAATGATCATTGACATCCACAATAATAATGTGATGAAATATTGTATAAGCGCTACAAAACACAACATATTCTACAGCGCACCTTCTATAAGGAAATATTGAAGAACTAGCTTTGGTTAAGTCTAGACACCCACCAAAATCATTCCTACCAGATTGCATTTAAAAAACGCTCCAATTTATTTTATCCCAAAATGTCTTTGATTGAAAAATACAGTCTGCCATGAAGGAACAACAGTCGCCCATTGGATGTGGGTAGATTGTGTTTATAAAGACAGACAAAGAATACAAGTCTTGGCGTTCTGCTTTGCTTTGGCACTGTCCAGTGGTGCCAAAATGGGCAGTGCCAACACTGTGTGCCCGTTCTGCCTTCTCCTCCATCTGCTGGGGCAAGAGGCCTGAGAGGGTCAGTGGCCGCTACTCTGTTCTCATCTCATCTCAGCCTGGAGCTACTGTAGACACACTTTATGCTGACTGCAAAAGGCTAATGTTCATGTTCCATATGTTCTTCATTGATCTCCTAACTAATCCGGAAGTAGTTGCACATTAAAGTAATAATAAAAGACACATTTTTTGTTTGATTTGCTGTAATTCCTTTGAGCAGCTTCTATTTTCCCTTGGACGCACATAGTCAAACATTTACAGACTTGTGTTGCTATCTTCTTAAGATGAAACCTAAACTAGCCTAGAGCGGTCTTAACTACTGCTGGGAATCACACGAAACCCTCCACACAGCATGTGTAATAGCCCAGAAAATCACTTAGGAGATTTCCACAGTGCTCAACACTGATTTACTAGTGTCTTTTTTCCTACACGCAGCTGTGCGGTGTTGGTTTCTTTACTTGGCTCTGTTCGTTCTGTGTGTGCTTTTAATACAACAAACAAAGAATTCAAATTAGAAAGATAACGGGCTGTTCTAAGGAATTTTAGTGACTAAGCTTCATTTTTTTCATAAACATAATTATCTTGGTTAGTATGTGAACCACAACTGTGATAACATGGTATTAGCCATTTTCTAAATTTAAAGCTGCAATCCGTAACTTTTGCCTCTATATCGCCATCACTGTTTGAAACATAAAATTGCATGTTTTGCAAGTTAAATGACATCAAAATGACATATACCATGAAATCAGACCAAAGATATAAATCATTATTATAAGCTTACAGTTGCCGTGGTCAGGTAAGGAGTACGGGCGGGAGAAAATAATAGATTCTCAGATGCTTTGGTATTCTTCCTATGATGATTCTGGTTCAATTCTAAAAAATGTTAAATCGATTTTGCATCCAATGGCTGGAATACATTACAAGACTTTTAAAATCTGAACAGATTTTCTGCAACAAGTCCAGACTGAAAATCTGGGCAAAATCTGAGCAAAAGTCTTAGTGTATTTTAGCCTTTATTCAAATCACAGAAATTCAAACAGTCAAAAACACACAAGGTTCACACAAACAGACTTGGTTCTTTCTTAAGTGAACAGTTGTATGTGATCAGCTTATCAGATCATTACTTTCTTAAAGTGACAGTAGCAATAAACCTTCTGCCGTTTGTCATGAATTTAAATGTTAAAGAGAAATCAACCACTGCTCTTGACTTGAATTTTTGTTTTATTTTGATTGAGATCTGTTAAAAGCCAAATAATGTTAATGTTAAAGCCAACATTATTTTATGGCTTTTCCATTTGTTTAGAGCTTGTTTATCAAAAAAAGGCCACTTTGTTAATAAAATGAAAGTAATGAAAGAAATCTTGTCAGTGTTCATCCTTTTCAAGAAGCCAACACAGCCATACAGAGACCATAACTATACACAACAAAAAGCATAGAAACTCCAATTTTGTTGAAAACAGCAGAAAAATTCAAGGACTTGGATTGTGAAGTGCTCAAAGTTTCCCATCCTTAGTAAGAAGACAGTTTCACAGATTTTTTTGTACTTGTTCAATAACTGATTTTCTGCAAATAAAAAAAAATGTATATAGATTGCATATATAACTAAACAATGTGGTCATCATGTGCACAGCCCACCGCACCGCAGCTTCAACCCCACATTACTATATTATGAGTTTACAGTCTAAACAATAATTAAAGTAAATATGGTGGAAAAAATGACCATGCTACATTAAACATTGATGACTGTTGTCTGAATGGATAGACCAGAAGTCATGTTTATCATATTCATGTTAGCGATGCGGCCGCAATATTAGCTTGTAAGTACAGCGGATTTTCCCAGAATGAGGTTTGTTCTGTGTAATAAAGCTCAGAGGTGCCACGGGCTACCAGAGGAACGGGAAGGGCAGATTAGAGTCTTTCTCCAACTCCGCTCCAGGCTGCCCAGTCAACTGTCACCACGCTAACACGACCTGTCGCTGCTTGCAGCGCCTCTCCGCACTTCCTCTCCTGTCAGACACTGTTTAATACAAACAATTAGCATCGGGAGCTAACAGCTAGGAGTCATTTTCCAGCCAGTGCCTGCAGACACAGAGCAACTCAACAGAGAAACTCGGTGATCTGGTGCTGCTCCTGGTTGAGCATGATATGTCTGTTGTGTTGCAAGCTAATTGATTGAAAAAATAAAACCCATATGAGTGCCTTGAACACGCTTCTTATAAAACTATGAATGAAGAAAAAAGACAAAAGAAAATGTAGAATATTTTGGTTTTCCTCTCATTTTGAATAGACTTCATAGTAGCAACATATTCAAAATTGTTCATCAAAGACAACATGTGGCCTAATTTTAAATGTGCGATCTTTGTTTATCTATATTTAACCACTTAGAACAGCCTTGAAAAGCTGCTTTTTCAAATTAATTTTCGAGAAATTGAATTCCTCAAAAACCGCACGACAAATGAAGCCTACCATTGAAAAAATTCCAAGCATGCTTCTCAAAGCAGTCTGAATTGTGAACGGCCTCTTGATAATTAAAATCTTGCGTCCCCCAAGGAGCAGGCATTTAACTAATGAAAGCTGTGTTCAAATGAAAGTGGGACGCTCTCATTATCAAGCATTAGAATGTTCTCAAAAGAGTCATGTGTAGGGTGAAAGCACGTCATCAATGCGGTCTTCGCCTGAAAGACTCACGAAAAATATTGTAATAAAGCCAAGATCCCCGCCTAAACAAGTTTCAAGGCCAGTAAAACACAATTATAATGAGGGAGTCGTCTTAATACATGAAATCTTAATTAAAACGCTTTCCATGTGTATGTGTGTGTGTGTTTGTGTCTGAGGGGAAAAATACAAAAATCCACCACAGAATTAAAACATTTACAGCCGTCTGTCATGCTGATATTTATATGAAACATTAAAGTTTGTGGACCTGTGAAAGATTAATTTTGCCTTTGGATATACAGTAGTCTAGAATTAACCGGGCAGCCAAGTTTGCACAGTTTCAATAAACAGTTACAATTTATTGTTTTAATGCTTAATGCATTCCAAGCCTGACCTCACAGGAATTCATAACAATTTTTCGGGGGTGACTAGTTTGTATGAATTCATATGCAGTAAATCATAGAAAAACAGATGGTTATTTAAAAAATAGCAATGAAGCCCCACCCTTAGCTCCGCCCCTAAACCTAAACAACACTGCAGATGGTACTAAAACGTATGAATGAGATCGTACAAATTCATACGAATTCACCTGATATAAGTTACAAAATGTACCTTTAAATTACAATTTATATTAGAATATAAATTTGTATAGTGTGTATCAAACATTGTTTTTTTGCACGGTATGTCATATATTGTATCTAGACACAGTGAGGGAAATAATTATTTGATCCCCTGCTGATTTTGTAAGTTTGCCTGCTTACAAAGAAATGAAGGGTCTATCATTTTTATGGTAGGTTTATTTTAACTGATAGAGACAGAATATTAAAAAAAATCAGGGGAAAAAATGTTATATACAGATTATAAATTAATTTGAATTTCAGTCAGTGAAATAAGTATTTGATCCCCTACCAACCAGCAAGAATTCTGGCTCCACAGATTGGTTATGTTCTGTCACTTAAAGAAAGCACTCCTAAGTCAGCTTGTTATGTATATAAAAGATGCCTGCCAACAGAATCTGTATCTTCCAGTTCAACCTCTCCAACACCATGGTCCAGACCAAATAGGTTTTAAAGGATGTCAGAGACAAGATTGGAGACCTGCACAAACCTTGAATAGGCTACAGACAGAAGCTTGGTGGGAAGGAGACAACTGTTGGTGTGATTATTTGGAAATAGAAGATATACAAAATAACTATCAAATGCCCTTGTTCTGGAGCTCCCTGCAATATTTCCCCAATGGGGTAAAGATGATCATGAGAAATGTTAAAGATCAGCCCAGAACTACACGGAAGAAGCCTGTTAATGATTTCAAGACAGTTGGGACCACAGTTAGCAAGAAAACCATTGGTAACACGCAATGCCACAATAGATTGAAATCCTGAAGCACCCGCAAGGTCCTCCTGCCCAAGAACGCCCGCCTGGCTCGTCTGAAGTTTGACAATGAACATCAAGATGATTCAGAAAAGGCTTTGGCGAAAGTGCTGGCACTGCTGTGAGACCAAAATTGACTCCTGTTTTTGGAGGGAGAGAAATGCTGACTATGACCCCAAGAACACCATCCCTACAGAGAAGCACAGTGTTGGAAACATTCAGCTTTAGGGCTTTTTCTCTGCTACAGGTATACAGGATGACTTCACCGCATTGAGGGGCTGAGGGACGGACCCATGTACCGTAAAATCTTGGACGAGAACCTCCTCCCCTTAACTAGGTCACTGAAGATGGGTCATGGATGAGCCTTTAACATGACAAAGACCCAAAACATATTGCCAAGACAACCAAAGAGTGGCTTAAGGAGAAGCAAATTAAATGTCCTAGCCAGTCTCTAGACCCTAGTCCTATAGAACATCTGTGAAGGAGGCTAAAACTCCAAGTTGCTGAGCGACAGCCAAGAACCGTTAAAGATTGACAGAGAAGTGGACTAAATGTATCCAGACACATGTGCAAACCTGATGACCCAACTATCAGAAATGTCTGACCTCTGTGCTTGCCAACAAGGGTTTCTCCACCAAGTACAAAGTTATATTTTAAAAAGGAAAAAAAAAATAATTAAAAAAAAAAAAATAAAAAAAAATTAAAAACATTAAAAAAAAATTAATACCCAAAATTTTTTTTATATTCTGTCTCTATCAGTTAAAATAAACCTACCATAACAATTATAGACCCTTCATTTCTTTGTAAGCAGGCAAACTTACAAAATCAGCAGGGGATCAAATAATTATTTCTCTCACTGTATGTGGTTAATTTACAAACTCAATTTCCTACAAACCTTTTTTATTCCGAGCTATCGTCTGTTCACTGATCAAGGAAAAGGTTCATTAGCTCCATATTTCTTAAACCTTGATGCACGCTATTGTGTTTTGACAGGTTTGTTGAACCAGCTGTTGGGATGATATTTCAGTGTGTCAATTTTAATTAAGTCAATGCCTGTGACCTTAGGGTAAGGCTAAGGGATAACAATGGGCCTACAGCCTTGAGTAAATACCCAGTGACTGTCTTACTGTCACGTCATCCAACACAAGAGAAAACAAACTCTCGTGTTCTTTATGAATAGTGTTGACGTCTGCTTGGCATCATATTGAACGTGTTGAGTGTTAACTGGTCAGGTTACACACGCTAAGATTGCAATAAAACATTTAAAAGTCTGTCTTGTAGGGTGAAAGGTTGGTGCTGTCAATATTAGCACTTCAGCAGATGTTTAATATTTGGCCTTTGACGAGTTTGCCTGTTCCATTAGCACTAGGCCTCGATTTAGGCTTTGGCGAGTTTAACTTCTGACTTGGAACAGAGCAACTCAAAGGCTTCATTACTATTAATGATAAGGTCATCACCTTCTGATATTCAAGCACTGATGTAACATGAGCCTCAGTAATGGGACATTTTGGGTAGGGTTGGGAATCGTTTGAATTTTATCGATTCCGATTCCAATTCCGATTCTGCTTATCGATTTCGATTCTTATCGATTCCCAGTTTCGATTTCACAGTTGAAGTAAAACATTTAGATATCAACCTGTATGGTCATTTAGCCTGCTTATTGACTTGTTTGCTAAATATATTTATATATTTATGAGCACCGTTTTGTGTATATTTACACATAGAAACACCTTTTCTGATTTATTACAATTTGTATTATCATAGTTGAACTACATCATGGTTAAACTGCAGTTACTATAATGCAACTATGGTTAATTTGTGATTCCTGTGCTTTAATGCAAATTCTATAGCTAAACTATGCTTACTATAGTAAAAAATATGGATAATTTTCATAAGGGTTTTTATTGAGATATCAGCAGATCATGCAACACATGTACTTTTCTGAAAATATGCACACATAAATTGATAAGAGGAATTCAAATTTTAATCTCAAGTATCTGATTCCTATTCCTTTTGATTCCGGTCCGATTCCTAGCCTTTCGATTCCGATTCCGATTCCAAATTGGAATTGATTTTCGATTCCCAACCCTAATTTTGGGTGATCTGTCTGTTCTTGATGTCCATTTCATTTCCTGATTAAGGGCGTGTTAGGCATACTACGGGATAGTTAACCCCAAAATAAAAAATCTGTCAGCATTTATTCACCCTTATGTCATTCGAAACCATTCTTCTGTGGAACATGAAAGACGATTTTTCGAGAAATGTCTCTGTGGTTTTGTGTTCAATGAAAGTCAATTTGAGCCAATGTTTTTTGGTTATATCTTCTTTTGTGTTCTGCATAAGAAAGAAAGTCAAAAAGGTTTCAAATGACATCTGGGCGAATGATTAATAAAACAATTTTCATTTTTGGGTGAAGTATCCCTTAATTTAATGAACAAACATATGCAATTAACATAAAACGCAACTGATAAATGAAACAAAATTGTGCTCATCAAACAATATAGGTACACTACAACTACAAAGCTACTATGTAAACATAACAGGCAAAATGTCGATTTTACCATTTAGTTCAAATCACAGTTCATTTGCTTAGCCGATAGAAGATACTCTGAAGCTCATAGCAATTTCTAAAAGTTCTCAATAAGACTTGCTGTTATACAATTACAGACATCACTGGCAAAATGCAAAATACAGTGTCCTTTCTGATGAACTAAAATGTAAAACTTTACTAGTCATCTATTAAGATGTCATCCAAACCAAGTGAAATTTCTTTTCCACTTTAGGCACTCTTTAGAAAACTGGATTTATCCCAGTCGTCACATATCTCCAATCCCAATCCTATTTTAGATATCTTAATGGCCTCTTGAATAGCTTTGAGTTCTGGGGGCAAAATGAGATTTGAAGAGGAATGTCAGATTTTAAGATACCTCCAAAAAGTAGAAGACCTAAAGGGTCGTTCATCTCTTGGGGGGTTCAATATAAAGTGTATGGACAAAATAAACCGGAAACAAAAGACTTTATTTAGATACAAGAATTAGTTTTGTTTGGGCATCACATTTAAAGTATCTCTTCATGACATCACCTCCTTTATTTTTGGAAGATACACTATTGGATATCTGTTATCAGGTTTGTCTGCATTAAAGGCCCAACTCTATCGTTTAAAACAGCCATACAGTATGAAAATTAAAAAGTCAGAATTCATTAATATGTCACTGGTTTGTTATGGATGCCGCTAAGATTGAATGAAAGTGTCAGGCTTTCAAAACATCTCAGAACATCTTCAGGTTTCAGAAAAGATGTCAACTGTGCCACTGATTTCGATACAGTGGAGATATTGCTAATATCTGCACACAAAAGTTTCCCAGGACCAAATTTTTTTTACAATTTACAAAGTTTTACAAACAACTCTCATTGGTTAACGATTTTACATAACATAAAAAAAATGATCATTTTACCAAAACGAAAAATAAAAAGCAATGAAATACTCTCTACAAACAGAGCCTGTTTTGTTTTAAAGCAACTTAGGTCTTTCTTCTTTTTTTTGTCTGAATAGGAGCAGTATGCTTTGGGTGGAGGTCACCCACACACCCTCCCACACCCACATTGAAGCCGGACGCTCTTACAAAACACCTGCACTAAAGGAGCAGCACCTGTCAAGGGGACCGGAACGTGGGGGTTGGGGCCGTACCTTGTCTTGTCTCCACGTATTGTCCTGCAGCGGAGCACGAGAGAGAAAAAAAAGGCGAGCACAGAGGGGCCACCTGTCTCCGCTCGTCGCACCCACTCCTTCATCTCCCCTCCGAGCGATTACACCAGGTCTCCGACACTAATCTAATTATACTGCTAAAAAGAAAGAGAGAGACACCGTAGAGGAGCCTTAGTGTGGTCTAATTAAGGCACTGCCAGAGGTTGGAAACAATACGTGCTGCGTTTTTTTTCTTCACATGTATGTGTGTGTGACTGCGAGCGAGTCATCGAGACTTTTTGCTCTCACTTAAGGCAAGGCTATTGTGATATCTAGGACATCGAGGGGGGGTATAACTATCAGCTATCTGATGTAAAGGTCATGCAATGAGAGAAAGACACGGAGAAAGAGAGAAATGGATAGAGGGACCAAGTGTAGTGCACTAGGGCTATATGAATCATAAGTTTTGTCAAAGAGGTAGTGGCAGCCACCGGTCTATACGAGCAAGGTCGCAGTTCAGCGACACGCCTCGGGACCCGCTACTCTTAAGCAGCCGCAGCTGCATTGTTCCCGGTCTGCCGGAGAGACTCTCTGTGTCCATCCGATTAGCCACTCCATGACCGTCCTTCACTGCTGGTATCACATAGTGTTTACTGCGAGGGAGACCTTTAGTGAGGAGACAGATTTTTCACTTTGAAAGAGTCCTCTAGCCGGCCCGAAGCGGCGTTTGTGCATGAGAGTCCTCCAGTTCTTCAGGAAACTCCCACACACAGCACTCCGCACCGTTATTGCTCCGACGAGAGGGTTTAGCCAAACAATATAACGGCGAATTATTTTGTTTGCCATTGTTCTTCGGCTGTAATTGACGAAGTGATGGAGAAACGCGTCGTTTTGGGTTTATCTTAAAATGGGAAGCTTCCGTGTAATCTTTGGGGTCAAAATACAAAAGCGGACGACGCTGTTGCTTACTATCTGCACTAAACACCTATACGAGGACCGGATAATTTAATAGTTTGATGACAAAAAAAGCTGAGGAACTTTAGAAAAGGTGGACTTCCAAGCTTTTCTACAATGGTTTCTTGTTCTATATGTCATTTATTAGGACACTTTGTTTCACGGTTGAAGACTATATCCTGGTGATGAATGACTCTAATAAACACTGAGCAAGCACTTCCCTGGATTTCCTCCTGTTCCTTAAGGAAATGACCTTTAAGTACTGTTCATCAGGTCTTCCATTGGGTTTTGTGTCTTCAACTTCCCATTTTTTTCATATTCTTTATGACTGTTGAAACCAGAAAATCAGACTGGTGTCTTTAATTTGACTTCTTAGTGTATTTCAAAAATAGCCGTTTTTATATCAGAAAAGCGTGTGCGTATATATATATGAAGTATGGTTTAGATGTTATTTAGTGCAGTTATTTCTGTCTGAACAAAAGGTAAATTAGGAATTACTGAATTCACCCACAGCAATTTACAACAGTGTTTCACAACTTCATTCTTCAGTCTTAATTCACAGCCCCAAGGCATGAATAACACATATCAAAAATGTGTGTCTTAAACTTATATTATATTGAACATAATATTGTATCATTAGTCATTTTTAAAATCTAATTAACAATGCGGTGGCTGAAAAACTCAAATAGTGCCTCAGTTTCATCCACACAAAACCTATAAAAAGGTTAAAAAAAACGTATTTTCCCCCTTAAAATTTGTTTATTGTTTAACGGGTCATTTTCTGAAATGAAAACTAAAAATCATTGTCTTACACCATGAATTAAATGAGATCTTTGGAATCTTCCTGGCTTTTCCTTCTTGTTAAACCGTGACCTTGCGTGGTTCCTTGTGGTATTACTCTTTCATATTTTTTTAAAATAATAACTTACTGTGTGTGTCATACATTTGATGGAAAAGAATATTCATTATGAAGAATAAAGGGATATTTCAGCCAAAAATGTAAACTCACCCTCATGTCATTCAAACCTGTATGATTTTCTTCTGCAGAACACAAGATATTTTGAAGAACGTTGTTAACCAAACGATATCGGCCACCAATGACTTACATTGTATAAACACAAAACCACTGAGACATTTCTCAAAATATCTTCTTTTGTGTTCCCCAATCATATACAGATTTTGGGCAATTATCCCTTCATTTGCACACGTATAGTCATCAAAGTAACTAGGTGTGTCTTAGATCAACATAACATTCCTTACTTTTTTAATATCGAAGTTGCTTTTAATGTTTGTGACTAAAAACCAGCATGATATATGCCAGCGTTACGTCTTATTTTCAAAGTGGCGCAGTAAATGCTTCCCTTTCATCCGCTTGCATTTGTTCTGCGATTGTCCAAACCGTGGACGCGGCCAAGATATCAGCAGTCAGGAACCATTTTTTCTGCAACCCCTCCAAACCACCCTTAGTGTCGCACGCTGGGTTTGACTTTGAGGCACGGTCCTCCGTTCCAGCGCCATTATATCACATCTTCTTCTGTTGCCCAAGCCTGAGGTGCCTCGGGCGTCTAATGCCTTTTAAGAGCCATCATTGAAAAATGCAGGATCCATCAGCCTCCTCTGAGGCTGGCTGTTTTGGCATGGAGGCAGCATGGTAACAGCTTGCTGGACTAAGGTGACATTTCTGGGTATGCAAAGTAATAGGAAGAGAGGGAGGGGAGGTGGAGGCGCCAGAGAGGGAATCCTTGCGGGAGAGGGGGTTGTTCCTCAAAGCCCTGCACCTTTTGACTTTGCTTGGAGTAAAACAGATGCTAACAGCCTTAGTTATGGTGTAGATACCACAGCACACTCCAAAACAGGCCTAATGAAAGAAGGGGTGGGGGTGCGGGCACAGGGAGAGAATAGAAGGTGTTCGGGAGGTACGGCCGTCCTTTCCGAGGCTGTCGGGGAGGGTTATTTTTAATGGAGCTTGATGTGGGGGGCACGTTAATGAGTGATGTCTGGACAGCTCTTGTTTGTGCCACGGTGCCGAGAGGGGGACCGTAGAGGCTCGCGTTAGTTTGTCAGGGAAAGAAAAAGAAGGGAAGGATACAGGGGAAATGGTCTACGTGGACCCAGCTCAAGGTGAGACGAGAATAGTTAGGAAAGGGGCGGGGTTCGAACATCTTGCTGCTTGTTTTTCCTTTTCAAAGTCAAATTTGTGTTTTTTTATTTTTGTTCTTGGATGGGACCATAAAGAAAAACAGAAGCAGACAATATCAACCCGACACAGAGATCATCAGGATTAATAGATTCCAAAATAAATGTTTGTGTTTATATGATATATATGCGTGTGTGTGTGTTGTGTATATTTATCTGTATATACAGTATAAAAGCACACACATAAATGTATATATATAACTATGTACATTAATATACATTTATATTTTAATATAATTTTTTATGTATATGTATAAATATGCATTTCTTAAATATATGCATGTATATTTGTATACATTACAGTATATAAAAACATGAACATTTATTTTGGAATTGATTAATCAATTTGACATCACTATTTGATATTATGCTAAAAATGTTGCTTTACTAAATAAATAAATGCATGACCATTTCTAGGAAATGTCCATCTAATTCCTCCTATTTCCCATTGATATATCGAATTTTAGAAGTTAGCACACACACGCTGAACGCATCTAGTCCGCACATACATGTTGATATTTTAACTTGTAGTCTCATACACAGTGAGATGTTAACCCGAAGAGATTCCCTAAAAGATGAATCCCATTCATTTCTGAGCTTTCACTTAGATCTGTTTCTTTAATCTGTTATCTTTAATCTGCACTGCTTTGTTGTTTGAAACTTGCTACTTTTATCTTATAAAGCACAAAAAGAGTTAGTTTCAAAATGTCAACGCTTTTCTTTTGCATACAACAAAGCTGCATGGTGACCACTGGCTGTCAAGTTCATCTGAGATTTTTCTCTGTAAAAAAACACATGGAGACACATGGAGGTTGTGCTGAGCTCAGGAGTAATGGGCCTCTGCTGTGCAGGGCAGACATACTGTACTAAAGGGAGGTGAGGTTTGAGAGGCACAAGATGTCGGGTGTAGAGAGCATGAGGCACTTATTGTAACAGGACAGACTGTTAAACAATAAAACAGTGCAGGTGTACAGTATCTCAATAAAGCATTCAGCTTCTGTATCAATATGAGTGCATGTGTGGTAATATATGCGGTACATTATATTAATTACAAACTTTCAAAAAATAAATGAAATATCAATTTTATTTTCATTATTGAAAAAGAAAGAAATAACAAGATGGCACCAAACAATATTATATTTTGAATTTTACAGATTTAAATAATTTCTTATTTTGGTAAATCATGCAGTAGCATGGTTGCATGCACAACCGTCTGAATATTTTAATAATTTTATAAACAGTTTTTACTTTAATTATTTTATGAACGCTAAACATTATGCCAAAATGATCATAACATGCTGTTTTAAAACCTCTTGTTTAAAACATTAACCTAAGATATCTAATAGTTCTCCAAGTCATGCATGCAAGTCGTTGTATAAAAACACACACAGCCAAGTACCACACAATTAATGTAAAACTGTGATGTGATGTCTGTATCAGTTCCCCCCACTTACTTTACAATGTGCCGATGGCAGTCCTGCACACGGAGATCACAGACCAGGAGCTGGTGGGCCTGTGTCCCACTCCTGCTGTAAGAAAACCTGCTTCGCTGGCCCCTCGCTCCCTACACTTCTGCTGGGGAAGAAAGGATCAGATGAGGATAAACCAGAGCCACTTAATTGGATTTCTGTCTAGGGATGATCCAGTGTGAACACAGCAAGGCGAAGTGTTTTAAACACACTCAATCATCATACACAACAATATGCTGGCTGTGTGTACAGCAGAAGTGCGGTAGTTGTGTGTATCATATCTTTATAGCATATAAACAGCTATACTTTGGTGGTATCTCTTTTCAAGAACCAAATTAATACAGTGACCAAAGGTATAAAGCCAATACACAGTATATGCAAACATAAAACTTTAAGATCAAGAAAAATGCCTAACGCTTGTAACTGTAAGTAAATAATAAGAAAAAATATTTTTTGAGTAAACTGTTCCTTTTAGTGATCATAATAAAATAAATAGATTTTATATCATTCGATTTCATTTCCTGTTTATCTAAAGCCACCTATCTCGGAGATTAACCAGATTCCTGCTTTGATGGGTTCAATGATTCTGCTTTGTCTTGTTCCAGTCCCGAACTTACGATATGTAGAATGTTATCAACAATAAGGGATAATTACGAGATACAATCAGCAGCACAGAGTGGGTTGTTTTTGACAAAGAGACGGAGAAATATGGCTGATAAAATGATGCAACCAAGACATTTCACCCCACCATTTGCTTCCATTAGTGCTCCAGAAATTAACTGGGGCCAGTAATTATACACAGTGTTTTTCCATCTAATTCTTTATTTAACCTTCACCTGGTTCACGTCTTTTCATGCCATTATATGTGTGTGAAAGGGACACATAGAGGACAGGTGGTTTTTAAAACACACGTTTAGCTATTGTAAGCCATCTTGTGTGAAACAATTCTGGGTATGCATATAGCGTGATCCGTTTGTGCCAATAATGAAAGGGACTTCAAATGAATCAAACAATTGAACTTTATGTACCAAGCAAAAATTAAGCGTATTTTTTATCCAACAAAATTACACCAACTAATGACAGACTTTCCATTAATTCACTATTTATTCAATGCATACTGTAGACGCACATGCCTGGTTTGGAGTCAACTTCCGGTCTGTGTTTGTTTATCGCTCTGGCTAGTGGTTAATAACAGAACTATTTATATTTTGATCAATTTATATTCATATTTTATTGTATAATAATTGTATTAAATAAACAATTTGATAAATGTTATTGTATGTTGATTTTATTAAATAAACAATTTGTTTAATGGGTCGGTTACTCAAAATAATACTGGCTAGACATCGTTTTAACTTGCTAGCTTAAGTAATTTACTTGTTATTTCTTTAGCTTGTTTTCACAAATAATCTACAGGCACTTTATTCTTTGCGGATGTGTACAGGAAGTTAAGTTTGGCCAAAAAAGCATGCACGCGCAGTATTGTTTGCTCATGTTGTTGCTTTGAAACCACCTATAGTTTTGCTAAGTATGCCTTATATCACCTCAGGCTATTTTTTATTAATACATTTTTCAGGAATAATTATCGTGATTGACAAAATTAATCTTTGATTTGTTCTCCTTGGAGCGCAATATCGATCAGCCACACGAAAGATTTAAAAGCGAGAACGAAGTCTGGCACAGATTACACAGTGCACGACACGAAACAACAACAGAGCTGCTTGTGATTCACAGACCAAACCCCTCACCGAGTGAATAATACACATGCCTATAAAAGGTTCAGAGCCCAGCTTGGAGGAACTGATATTTTATTTACACAGAGTTGATTATTCGACCAACAGTCAGTTGCTATTTAGCTCTTGTAACCTGAGCTTCAATGGCCTTCAAACTCATCTCCATAATTATCTCTTTTTATATGACCCTTCTTGTTTCTTTTGACATTATAAATGACTGAATGACAATGATAATGATGTTCCGTCCAAGGCTCGGTTTCAAAACCATACATGCAGGTGGCATTTTAGGGTATTGTCGAACAAAGCCTATTCCAAAAGGTAGGCTTCCTTCTAAGAGACCTTCTGTTGACCAAATCAAACACATGTAAGATGGATCAGAAAAGGGACAAAATGTGCAGTGTTGTGGGTCCTGAGAACCAGGATTAAGAATGACAGCTAAAGGCAGTCTCCCAGGGCCTTGACATGCCTAAAGGGCCCCACGAGGAGATATTTAATAAACCCCAAGATTATTTGACTTTGCCTAAAAATGATTATACAATGCAGTGATGTCTAACTACACTGCTTATTTGTTAGACGGCTGAAATGATGATAATCAGACCACATAAAAGTCACACGTTATGTATACAGTATTACTTGTTGACTAAAAAAAGATGCCAATAGAGTATGTAGTGGTTTAAATATCAATTTGAGGTCTCTCCAATTTTTCAAAGCATCTTGTAATCTCTAAAGCATGAATTTCCATAGTCAGATGGCGCTTTTCAGCAGTATGTTTTCTCTCAAAAACGTCTCCCTTTTTCTTGTCATTTTTTGAGAGTTTTTATTCTTAAGTTCTGACCGCAAATGTCACATCCAATGCTGGAATTGGATGTGACGCTGCGAGAAGCCTTTCGTTAAAATATAGCTGGTCCACTGAGTAAGTATCCTGGTACATAATGAACAAACCAAGACAAACAGGTCAGGTTTTAAACAATGCGCAACTGATTTCGCCATTGTCACGTAAAAATAGTTATTCGTGTGCAACATCTTAACAATGAAAGAAATCCGGAGAAAAACTAATTCTTCCGAAGCACACCGTTCTGAATGTAGACGGATCGTCCCCGCCGACAGACAAAAGATCAGTTTGAAGTTCTTCTAGATCGCCTTGTTTTTGCTTGGCAGAGGTCGACAGTGCTGCAGCGTCTCATTACCATGGTAATATAGGGTTTGAAGTAATTACCCACCGCAGATGAATAGGAGACATATCGGAGCACACTTTGCAGTGGCAACACTCGCCTAGTGTCCCTTTGTCATTAGCAGCAAACTGGCAACGGGCACCTTAATGCCGGAGGTTACCGCAAATCCTGTTATTTAAGAGTGGGAATCCATTCTTTCCCTCTCGTCAATTATCTCCCTTCACGAGTCGCTTCTGAGGAGCAGTTGGAGAGGTCTCCGGTTAACTCTCACTCCTCTGCCATTTACCTCATCCTTGTTTTTCAAGCAACGGGAAAAATGGTGCGAATGTGGC
The DNA here is from genome assembly GCF_024868665.1 of Triplophysa rosa. NCBI lineage: Eukaryota > Metazoa > Chordata > Actinopteri > Cypriniformes > Nemacheilidae > Triplophysa > Triplophysa rosa. The sequence goes on from NC_079899.1 coordinate 12,601,053, forward strand.
TGAAAATCATTGTTTATGGTTCTCCCTCTCTGCCGATGATGTTTTAATTTATAGCTGTCATACTGTGATTTGAAAGAGGCTGAGCAAACCTTGGGATCACTGTCTTGTCTTTTATGTGAGCCGACGCAAAATACATGCAAGGAATGACATGAACGTGCCCCGTGAGATCGTGAGAAGTTTAATTGGGAGATATATGACATTGGTGTGGCACTAATCAAAACGCTTAGATTGCTAATTACACCAAGTTGCTTGAATAATTCCTATTCATTGTTTCATGATAAGACATCCATTTTGCTTAATAGTTGTACTTTATCTGTCATCAACCATTGAACGTCTGACAGTGTTGCGGTGATAGTTAATAATCAGAATTCTAATGCGAATGTATGTGTACAAAAACGAACAAACTTTGTTGAGCTTGTTGTTTGTATTACCTTCTGTATTTCAGATAAAAGACACCCAAGCTTCACGGCTCTCTTAGGAAAGAAAAACAGATGTCTGTTACGATTACGAATAAGATCTCTGATATCCCAGTTGTTTTTCATAAACAATTCACTTAATTCCTATCAGGGGCGGTGCTAGGGGTGGGCTGAGGGGGATGAAGCCCCAAATGTTACTGTAAAGCCCCGACTGTTTTTATTACCATGGCCTGTAAGAATCACTTTGGGGCCGTCCACATTTCAGATCTTTCACATGCACAAATTGGTTATTTTAAATGTAGATGCATGGCAAGTGCGCTCAAATAGAAAGCAACGCGGTAGCTGCGCGCATGTGTCGACACACTCTTTTTTCAGCATGTTGTTGCTGAAAATCCATTTGTCCTTTGCCAGAACCTTCACATCTTTACGGCCAACACGACTCATGGTTGCTTAGTCACTACAGCGCAAGCTTTCGGAAAGTGGCGCGGCTTGTGTTTTACAAACGTTTTTAGACAAGAAATGTATATTCTAACTCCTAAATGGGCATCTCTGGGCTAAGCCTCGGATAGCCACTCAACCTAGAACCGCCCCTGATTCCAATAGAACACATGCTTCTCATAGCAATGTCACACAAGTTTTAGAAGACATCTCTGAAATCTCAACAGTGTCAAATTTGCTCAGACACCAAAGTCGAAAAGTCAGGTGTTCCCAGGTGAAAAAAGTGCACTATAATACACTTAATGGTGCTTAAAGGGCTCTGTTTTATATAAAACATTGATTTTAGTACTTTTTAAGATAGATCTTTTTAAAGGGAAAGTCCACCCCAAAATAAAAATTCTGTCATTATTTACTCACCTTCAAGTTGTTCCAAATCTGTATAAATTGCTTTGTTCTGATGAACACAGAGAAAGATATTTGGAAGAATACTTGTAATCAAACAGTTCTTGGTCCCCATTGACAACCATAGCAGGAAAAACAATTTATATATATTTTTTGGTTCTGTTGCACACAAAAGAAGATATTTTGAAGAATGTAGGAGAGCAAACAGCTCTGGGGCACTTTTGACTACCATTTTCATTTTTTCTACTATGGTAGTCAATGGGGTCCAAGAACTGTTTGGTTACAAGCATTCTTCCAAATATCTTTCTCTGTGTTCAACCAAACAAATACATTTATACACATTTAGAAGAACTAGAGAGTGAGTAATTCATGACAGAATGTTCATTTTGGGTGAATTATCCCTTTAAGTTTAGGTGTACTAAGTAAGTAGTAGTACAAAAATATATATTTTTATTATTACACACAAAAGGACTTTGTGACAATATAGCATTTTCAGTACATTAAAGAAGTGTACTTAAATGAAGTGTACTTAGTGCACTTTTTTTTTTACCTGTGTTAATATGAACAGTTCTATTATTTTTCCCCAATACCAAATGATGGGCTCTGCCACAGTACATGCACCGAATTGTATAGCTTCCTGCTCATTTGTGCCTACTTCTTTTAGGGTAATTTAGAAGAAACATCTGAGACAACATTGACACAATAAAACTCAGAATTCACAGCAAAAACTTTTTCAACACCGAGAGAGAGAACTGAATCATATCTAGTTTCAACCTTTCTTGTTAAACTTTTAAAAGAGAAAACAGGTGATAAACCACCTTGTGTACCATTTGTTTTCCTCCATAGAATTGGTTTTGCTAACAGCATATGGTTACTATGGTTCTCTGCACAGCTACTTTTACTATCCTGTAACTTCAAATTACCTTAAAACACATAGATTACAGCTGTGAGAAAGAATCTTATTACATGTGATTTGTGTCTGAAAATTTCTTACACGCAGAACCCCAATTTGCTTTTTCTGACCTCTTTTCTCCATACTGCCATATGCTTAGTACTCTTTCTCTCTCCCCATCCCTCTTCCACCCTCTCCCTCTCTTAGTGCATAGCCACACAATTGAACTATCCAGAGAATGTGTTGACGGCTTTAATGACATCCAATTTTGGAGTCCTTCACATCCATTAGTGGCAATTACCTCACCTGAGTTTGCATTAGTGTTAATACCACATTCTTGCAGGCAGGAATAATGAAAATAATATGACAGTTATGATATGAAATGTTGGATCAATTTTCATCATCCTGAGGAAAATGGGCAGCTTCCGTGTTTTACGCTCCACCTTCCTCAACCTCGAATTACTGCCTTGGAGACATGAAAATCAAAGACAACGCGCTCAACTTTAAACTAACGAATGCATTGAAACTTTTTGAGCGCGTTGTTTAAAAAAGAATTCTTTGACTTTTCCTCTGTAATAACCTGAAAGAATGCTGATGCATAGACAGCTGGATGCCACGATAAAAAGCTTGCCCCAAATCTTCACATAATGCCAGGGGGATAGATTATCTCCATCACTATCCTAATGGACGATGAATCACAGTCATCGTTTTTTAATTATTTTAATGGTCACAAAAGGTGCATCTAAATGAATGGGAGCGGAAAGCGACACGTGTTTGGACTCAAACCGGTATTGCCCGAATGAGCACCACTGTTTGGCCTCGTCTCCAACATTCTTTTGCTTCAAATACAATGAAACCTCTAATAATTATCAGGGATTTCCATTAGTGCTTAAATTTGAATTACAACATACCAGTAATGTGGCAGATCCATACGCAACAGTGAGAGATCTACAACGGCGTATGAAAAAACATTATGCTGTGCTGGTAGCTTTATGTATCAATTAGTATGACAGCAACATCAGCTCTGAGGTTTATGTGCTCACTGTTGCTACAGATGGAGTTGTCGACCTATCAGGTTTAGCCATATACTGTATTTGTTGTTCTTGAACAGGGGTAATGTAGGGGACATTTAAAAGCTAAGTCAATGGAGACTAGGCCTTGAAAATGCATTTACTTTGAGTGCAGCAAAGTCCCTGTACACTGGCTTTGTGTATCAAGCATAGCCAAGATGAACTCTGCCTCCTTGACCAGCACTTTAGCATGCTAGAAACGTGTATTTTTTGTGTGGGAAAGTATATAGTCTTAATGACCCCACTTAGGTTTTAGGCGTCACTGCATGGTTGATTTAACGATATTATTATGTAACAGGCACATTTTTTAGTGTATTGTTATGACAGGAAAAATGTATGCGATTTTGGTTTATTTAGTTTTTTAGAGCTGCAATCTGTAACTTTTTTGTATTTTAAAAAATACAAGTTCAATTTCTTTTAAAAAGTATCATTTAAGCTGGTGGGTGCGATTTCGCAGGAATTTGTTTGACATCATTTGACTTCAACAACCCATGTAAATTTAATAAAGTAACCTGTAATTTTATGTTTCAAACAGAGATGGCGATACAGAGGCAAAGGTTATAGATTGCAGCTTTAATGTAAAGCAAAATTATCTTGTAACAAAAAGTAGACTTTTTCCCATATGCAAAACTAAACAAGAGCAGTTGCTTTTATAACAGTAATACATTACAGTGAATGAGCATTTTTTTATCTTATCCTACCAACCAGAAAAAAATCACAATTCATTGAAAAATAACTTACAATGAGATTACATTTTTTTAATACATTTCAATTAAATCCCTTTATGGAGACATGCTTCAAAACAGTGTAAGCATTGATAACATGATATTATTTAAGGAATCCATTCAAATTACAAATTAATCATAAAGAACCTCATTTAGATCTTCAAATTCTTGTAACATCCCCCATATTGATTTTTAGACTCTAGATTTTCCAAAGTAAAATTGATACGTTATCAATTTTGAATTGGTCTTAATTTAAAGGGTCACACTTGCACTTTGTTGTAAGAATTGTAATGACAAACGCAATTATCACAATTGTCTGCCTTGTCTGATCATTCTTTGACACTATAACTGTACTAACTCAGTCCATTGCCTGACTCGACTACAAAGTGCTAATTCACATATGAAAGACTGAAAATGGTAAACAATGATCATTAGTTTGTAACAGTTGTTTTCAACATAAAGTGTAATCTCCTGATGGTAAAATGAGCCGCGCGGACAAGCGAGTACAGTGGAGCACGAATAATCAAATAAAGCGCATTTCACGGGCCGCAACTGCAATAAGACCTTTTCATGGGAGGAACAAGGAGCGCCATGCGCGCTCTGGTTAGCATTGTTGGCCCTCCGAGAGTACACAGTTATGCAGGGTTTTTTTACAACTTCAAAAACACAGCATGCCACAATCTATTGAACAGTTAATAACCTTAGTTAAAAAAGGAACGGCATTCGGGAATTTGAGTGTGTGTGTGTCCTCCAGTGGGCCGGATAATTATTGTCTTTACCAAGTGTTCAGGTGCCTCTGGAGTGCGTTGGATGGCTAAATGCCGGCAGTAAACAAATTAACTGGCTGACGTGGCTGCAGACTACCTCGCTACCCCTGCGCCTCGGTATGTGTGAGTGCTGCCGCTCCAGGGACACGGCAGTGGTTGTGAAGGGATCTTAGGACGCACATCCACTCGGCCACGCAGCACTTTTATCATCAACAACACACCGGATAGATATTGTGCACAGTTTTACATTTTCTTCTAACTTGTAATAATTTAAATGCTCTTCAGTTTTTCTGAAAATAATTGTGTGTCAAACTACATCTGCAATAGGTTTAATGAATAAGCTAAATAAACAGAGCTAAAAAGGACTTTACTCAGTATGACTAAAAATATATCAACTGGTGATGACATTTTAGCAGGACGAGGTAGTTTTCTCAGTTTGAAGTTTGCACTTAATATCCATTACTGTAATGAGCGTGTGTGTGTTTGTGTGTGCGCGCATGTTGAGGAGCAGAGCTCGGTCTGTTGAGCTCCCTCTGCTGTCTCCTGTAGTACACACCATCACACTCATTCTCCTGCTGCTGTTAGATATCCACTGTAAACTATATGCAGAAAAAAGGAGGATATTAAACCTTGTTGGATATTTGAGCCTCTTTTATATTCCAATTCCTAGGAAACTGTTTAATGGGAATGAGGCTTTTACTTATGTCTTTGTTTTCTCCTAGAAAAAACAATATTACATTGTTATATACAGCAAAATTGTGCTCAGATTTGCCAATATACTGTTGAAGTCATACCAACTGATCTGTGCAGTACTATCCATATTAACGTCATCAAGCTCTTATTGGACCTCAACTGCAGTATTGTTTCCAATACTGTGTCTCCAAAGGAATTTTAAAGATCTAAGGCGAAGCTACTTGCATGTATATCTGTTCTATTAAAGGATTACTTTCTCCCAAAATGAACATTTCTTTATTATTTACTTACCCCCATGTCATCCGAGATGTGTATGTCTTTCTTTTTTAGATGAAAAGAAAGTTAGGTTTTTGAGGAAAACATTGCAGGATTTTCTCCATATAATGCAATTAAAGGGGGGACCATTGCATTGAAGGTCCAAAATGCAGTTTCAATAATGCTTCAAATGGCTCTACACAATCTTAACTGACAAACAGGGGTCTTGTCTAGTGAAACGATCACTTATTTTATGAAAATAAAAATACATATATAGGCCTACTTTTTGTTTTTACCTAAAAATGCTCGCCTTGGACAACCTTTGCAAATAGTAAATTTCACATTGAAAACGTTTTTTTTTCTTAAAAACCTTCATTTCTCTTCAACTGAAGAAAGATATAAACATGTTGAATGGCATGGGGGTAAGAAAATAATCAGAAAATGTTAATTTGGGGGGAAATGAAGTCAATTATGTTTCTTAGACTGTTGCAGTGTATTATCATTCAGCAACAAAGCACAAGCCTAAAAACAACGTTTTGTTATAATCAGATGTTCTAGTATCACATCTGGCATGTTTGCTTACTCTCCATTTTTTCCGTAAATTTCAGGAGAAAAACAACAGCTATCGAGGCTCCGATTAATGACGCAACCCGCGTGAAGCCCTTCAGACCTGTCTGCTGCTAAAAGCGTCTGCATCTCCCCCTGCCAGATGAAGACACATAGCCTTAACACTCTGATTCCAAAATCTGGCACTCAGCATAATCTCTAATCTGGAGATTTATTCCCCCATATCTGTAAATGGAGCGATCTCCGGGAATTAGGAAATAATAAAAACCCATTAATCTAAAGACGTGTCGTGAAGGTGCTTGGGAAGACAAAATTGGAAAATGATTTAAGCAAGGCAGCTCTTATGTTAGCACTGTACAGCACACCTATCGGAGGCTCTGGGATGCATTAGGCTTCGACGCCCCAGCCAGGGATGGACAAAAAGGAGCCAAATGCATATCCAGGCAGGCAGAAAGTGAGGAGGTTACCTGTGTGTTTGTCAACAAGAGCAAAACAAATATGATTTTTCGAAACTCGCTCTGAAATGCACTAGTCAGAGCAATCCAATTTGTGTTCAATTAATGGGAAACATTCTAGAAAAGAAAACGTGCAACAAAAGCGGCCGCAACAGAAAGTACTTCCGCGTAGAATCAATAAACGCCTTTCCCCCCCTTTCCTACATAAATTTTGAACAAGACAGATCTGAATCTTGCATGATGAAGACATTATGTGTCATAATAATTAGGACCACAGACAAAAGAACAACTAATCAGCATGCAAATGTATGCAGGCCCCAGTGTTTCAAATGAGGCAGATTTTCTACCTTTTTTCTTTCTCGCTTTCTTTTTTTCTCTCAATTCATCTTCATTGCTAATCATTTGAGGGCTGCCAAATGTTCACTGACACTAATGTATTACAGGTCAAGAGAGGCAGGTCTTCACCTATTACCCCCAAAACAATGTGCTTCCATCCTGTGCCCACTTCAGCTTTTGCAGCAATTACTGCCAGATGCAATCACGAGCCTTGAATAGGAGCAACTGGGGCTTGTTTGTGGCTTGGATTCATTAAAAAGGAGGACGAAGAAAGGAATAAATTACTTAATTGTAACAGGGAAAAAAATGCCAGCCAAGAGATGGGCAGTATATGGCCCAGTGCGTGAATAGGAGGCTAGTGCACTCCTGGAATGGAATTGTGGGATAGCTAAGTATGGCCCATACACAAGATTTTGGGTGTCCTCCAAAACAGATGGCTCCACATACCATCCGCTCTTGTCTTTTGTCAGACGGCTGGCCGCTTTTGTTCGCCGAGGCTTTGATGCGAAGTTCACAAAGGAGACTTCTGGAGAAACGGAGACGAACGGAAGACTTTTCCGTGTTCCCATCGCGGGTGTTCGAATGTTAAAAACGATCTGAATTTGCGTTCTGCCTTACCGGACAGGAGGCAGATGTGGTTTGCGTAGTGCCTGAGAAAGTAATGACAATGAGATGGTTGGATCGCAGCTGCAATTGGAAAGTTCATGGCCCTGCCCACTTAGGAGGGAGGGGTCAGGGTGGTGACACGAGACCCCGTCTCAGCCATTCATGAGCCATGAGGTCACGTGTAGCCCAGCAGCTTGCAGGTCCCCCCACTTAAAAAAAGATACATGGTGGATTTGCATTTGTTGTTAGGTCAATAAAGAATACAGTTGATGATTGTACATTTTGTATTCAAGTACACAAGATCATGGAACATGTGCAAGATAGATGGGACAATACATTTTTAGGTTTAATATACATTTGAATAAATAGGGTAAAATGTGTCCATATATTTTTAAAAACCATAATATACCGTTTGTTGCATTACTAAAAATGAACTAGATTACAACTGGTTTATTCATTTATGAATATGACTTGAATTTAAAATGTAAATGGCTTGTGTTACCCAAAATGACACAGGGTGTCTTAATATGGGGCAAGTTGTGTCAGTGAACTACTTCATCATTTACTCACCCTCATGTCATTCCAATCCTGTATGACTTACTTTCTTCTGCAGAACACAAAATATTTTTTGAAGAACATTGGTAACCAAACAACACTGGATCCCATTAACTTCCATTGTATGGTCACAAAACCACTTAGACATTTCTCAAAATATCTTTGTGTTCCACGAAGAAAGAATCACATATACTGTAGATTTTGAATGACATGAGGGTGAATAAATGATGACAGAATTATTATTTTGGGGTGAAAAAGTAACACCTACATTTTATTAAAACAAGAAAAGTAGTTTTACAAGATAAAATTCAAGTATATTCTCTACATAGTATCACTTCTAAAAAGAACCCATGCAAATGAAGACCTGAATGGAGTAAGACTCTCTTGCAAAGTACATGATACGTTTATATCAAATAAGTCCTTCACAGCTATGAGCGAATAATGTCTTGGATTTGTAGATGATACCCTGGAGTATGAACGCTGTGTGAGGGATAATCAATTCAATCTATTAAGATCTCCGTCTGAAAATGAAAGCGCATAAACAGCACTCGAATCCCGTAATGATGGGCGAGGATGTGAGAAAGCTCTTGGAAAGGGAATAATGGGTATAACAACAGAGTGCTCCACACAAGAAAGGAAATGAGGGGGTATTATAAAATCAACAGAGAGCAGCTCGCTAAGATGGGCGGCCCTGTGTACACAAAGTACCTGCATTCGTGAAGTATGCTTGCATCTACAGTACTTGTCTGCTCATTGGTGGCAGTTTTTCTATTTTTCTCCGTCTCTCTTACCCGACTCATTTTCTCCACTGCGTCTCCCTCCACCTCCTTGAACGACCCCACCCACCACCAACATCACCCCTGCCCCCCACCCCCAATCCCCAGAACCACTTGTCTGCCACTCCTGGTAAAAAGAGAACGGGCACTTAGATAAGCAAATGATGGGGATGCTGGAGAATGGGGCTGTCTTATGGGGGAAGCTTTCAGAGCTTTCTGTCTGAGGAGGGAGAGGAGGTTCACACAATGAGGGATGATGGGAAGTGGGGGCAAAAAGAAGGACCAGCACGGAGGGACGAGCTTGGGAAGATGCTCTTGGCCCGGCTCCTTAATGGTTCCTCCTATAGTGGCAGTCGTTGAAGGGCTTCCATCACTCATTTACATTTGTGAGCGACGTCATTCGCACCTTTGGGCCTTTGTGCTGTACCGCATTGTGAGAGTGTCGGACACCGTAGCCGTTTCAACTCTGAAAGCTTTCAGGACCACGTTCACAATGCAGCTGAAGTTGTCTCAATGGCATGGAGTGCTTCAGAAGGACGTCGTTGTAAATATAGAAACAGATTTCTTTTAAGGTGTGGATAATTTGTGGCTATAACAGGGGAGCTTCCAGTGCTAAGTTTTGTTCTCAGAAACGTGAAACATCTTTCCCAAAGGGACCATTAAAACTGGAAAAGCAAAAATACTGGATCGTATCAATAAGACGAAGAACAAAGGGACACAAATCTTGGAGCCTCCTTATCTTGGCAAGCACTCTGCTTCAGATCAGACAAAGGAACCAAGACTATCCAGACCCACATGTGCTTTGAATACAACCTAGCTGTCCACACAAACAATGCATGGTTTTCTTGGCACAGTGGCACACAGGCTTGGGTCAATGTAGACGTGACAGTGGTGAATCACACCTGACAGTCAAGAGCAGATATGCCCTTTGAGACCAATTATTTTCTAGCTGTAAGTAATTTTCAAGCGAAGGGGCTACCATGTATATGGAAAGCTGAAGGATGATGTGTTGCCTTTCGCTAAGTTTGCGAGTGAAGTCTGGAGGGGTTTGACAAAAGTTATACCTTGTTGTGTGGTCTTGAATCATGCAGCAGTCATCACTTGAACTTGGGTAGGGAGGGGGGTGCTGACCTTCTGGAGCTGCGTGGAGCCTCAGGCAGGGTCTTAGGGACACTGTGCCACAACATCAAGATGTTCAATGCTCTCCGATATATTCCATTATCAAGGAGCAGTGTGCTTTGATATATCACGGAGGACTAAGACAACAATCATTACTGCAAATGTGCATTTGGTAGGATGAAAAAAAATAACAGATTGAATCCACCAGGACTGTTAGACCGCCTAAGGCCTAGTGGCTCTTTTAGTCAAATCTTATTTTTGGCCTGTAATATTAATAAAAGACACAGAGAGAAGGGTCAGAAAGAAAATCTGCTCAATAAATCTTTAAATACTGCTGAATATATAAAGAACTGGTCCTTTATTTATTAAGCCACTCGTTTGAACATTTATACTGACTGCGGAAGTCTTGATTTTGTTCCGTCTAACTATTGGGCGTTTCTTTCTGGCCAGTTTAGCATTATTTAGGCACTACAGCGAGGCTAAATTCTGCCGCAGCTACACTCTTTGTCTTGACAAAGTCCTTTTCTGCTTACTTTATTTAAAAATGACCCTGCTTATATAGTAGAATTTCAATGGAAAGCATTCTGAGCAAGACTTTAACTCTCTCGTGCACAAATCACAAGGGCACCGCTTTTAAATTTAATGTTTTTCCTTTTAAATATTTTTCTCTTTTTTCTGCCCCCAATTTTCACCAATTATGCGCAATTATATCACCCTACCCTGCGAGTTGCTGAACATCGCTTTCCAATTTACAGTTGAATGGAAGGGGAAACAACAGGAGCAGCAGAAAGCTTGGTTTCCGGAATCGCAAGGAGCTTTTGTGATGGCCATCTTTTGAATTCGCCATTGAGGTATTTAATTAATTTAGAACCTCACATTAAATGCCAAGAAAAAGAAAGAGCGCAAATAATACAGTTTCCTAACGTGGCCAGACAAAAGACTCAAAGTAACGTCTTTAATTAGGCAACTTCTGTAAATTTGACCTGAAAAGTTACTTTTTTTTCTACTTTTATCAAGCGTCCTCCAGATGCCTTTACAGGTGGACCTAACGGACAAAAAATGCACTAGTTATTAAAAGCACATAATAGCAATCAATAATAAAATCCGCATAATAAAACAAATTTATATTCATTGGGACAATAAAGATGCCATGTCTTTCTTGGCTATGGTGGGGTGATGTGTGGCTAAAAAATGCTCAGTTTTTATACAATTTCACAGCCGCCACATGCTCTGAAAACAAAAGTTTGCTTTTCTGTATGTGCTGCAGGAGATATTTTTGGACATCATTATGTAATATTGTATAACTGGGTTTTCAACAGGTGAGACCCAAGCCGGCCGTTTAGACCTGCTGATCATGTTGTCATAATCCAGGCTTTCACACCTTCATTAGTGACTATAGCAGTCAATGCAGGACAGATCAGTTAAGAGTTAAGCACTGCTAGGACCCTCCCACTCGATACACGCACACACACACAGAGCTTATACCTACAACGCTTCTCACTCTACAAGAAACCAATGATAATCGGAAAGAGCAATGTAAAGTACGACCATACCATCCATCAGTCATACTAAGAAAAGTATTTTTTACAGTGCACGTCTTTAAAAGCATAACTATTCAATAATTATTATAAGAATGTCCTGACCTTCTTGTCCCGAGAACGTCCTTGAATACAAAGATGCCAAAAAAGAACTTTAGATTTAGTTGTGCGTTCATGCCTAAAACACTTAAAATTCTTAAATACTAAAAAAAGTTTTTCGAATGAAAATACAAGGTGATCACTGTCTGTCAATGTTCCACATTTTTAAATTGACCTAATATGTTAATATGTTTTTGTCTTATCTTGTCATGGGGCACCAAGTGAGTAGGACATGTACATGACAACTTTTATTTTATGTAATAATAATGCGATTCTTAATTTGGCACTTGTTTTCAAAATTTTCATTGTCCTCAGCTGTAAATAACAAGGGAGTTAAGGGGTTTTCTGCTGTGTGGCATTACACAAGAGAAGTTAAGTTATTGTGAGAGAATAAACACGAAAATCAATAGCAACAAACCAGGCACTTACGAGCTGTCTGGACGAGATGTTTTTCTGATTCATGGACGTGGAGTGTCCCTACGCTTCATAACCGCATTTCGCCGAAGGGGGCAATAGTGTTTATTGATTTTCTGCCTGGGCTGAAGCACGATCCAAACATGAGGAGACTGACCTCAGGTTGTTTTGTGAATGAAAAGGCGGTAAACAGCAGGAACACGGGAGGCATACAGACACTGCTGTGTCAAGTCATGAGCAAGCATCCCTTCATCTTTAGTGTCACGTTGAACGTGAAAATACTATGCCATTACTGTACATAACTTCATAGGTTTTGATTTCAATATTTCTTCACCCTTAATGCTCAGAGCTTGCTCCGGAGAGTCTTTTAGAGACATATAAATGGACAATAACATGCCTCGCTCTGACAATTTGATCTTGAAAGAATCTGACGAGAAATATTTCATGTCGTTCATGTTCATGTTGAAATCTCTGACTTTGGACTGCAAACTTTGATGATGTAATCTTTTCTGAAACTCTGCGGGCTTGTATCAGAAGAGAAAAATGTACACATGATTTTTTCTTTTCCTATAAACAGTATAAGGCAGTTTAAAAGTATTTGCTTTATTTTGTCAAGTCAAATGTCTTCGGACAAATTTAATTTAATTATAGGCATGCAGGAGTATACTGTGAATATATCAATATCACCACGAGTGATTATTTTACCCAAACAAAAGGGACCTGTTTTTATTGACAGCAGGCTTTTCTCTCTGTTGGCAAAATATTGACTGTGATCTTTATTAAAGCAACACACATATTAATGAAAAAAATAAAACATGACCATGGAATACAAAACCAAGTTCTCCTGTTTTTTTTTATAAGCCTCTATTATATCTGTAACAGAGCCTTTGTATTTCATAATGAGAGCTCCTTTTACCCGCCAGGGAGAAATACGTCCCAATTTGCCGTCCCGCCAGACGAGATTACACGAATAATTGTTCTTTAGGTAGCACTCAAAGTCAGGAATAAAACGCACATATGTTTCCAAGTGTGAATGTTGACATTTGCATGGCGAGGAGCCACTCAGGGTCATTGTTTGGTAACAATATTTGAGTATGTCCTCAGGGGTTTTTCTCTTTTGTGCCGAACCATTTTCCACGAAGGCCATTTGGCCACATAATGACACCTCCAATGCACTTTCTCCCTCTAATAACTTTTTTTCACACTTGAAGTCTCAACTACACCCCTTTTGTGCCTGAGAGCCTGTTCATTTTTTATGATAAAAAGCAAGTAAGGTTCACTAATGCCGAGAAAAGTGGCATTTACTGTATTACGCACCCCTCGCTGAATACAAGCCTAGTTTTGATATTAACACCGTGAGGTGTCAATCACCCCATTAAATGAACTAATTCACAACCGGCGAGTTTTGTCATGTGCCATGTGACTAATTCGCGATTAAAGACTTGCTTATAGCCTACATTGCATTAACATAAAATATTCAATAGTGCTTGCATTGCGTTAAATACAAAGTTTGTTATTGTGCAACCTTTTGATGAATCTATACAGTCAGTGGTCGATTAATATTACATGTGATCACCTGCAAATGTTTTTGTACTTCGATATATTATTGTCCTCTTTGTTCTGTAAATTTGTCATGTTTCATTGAATTCTGTACATACTACAACCCCTCCTTCTAAAATGACAGGTGGCACAGGGCTGTAACTGTTCTCTACAATGACCATACAATGACTGAACTATCTCTCTAATAGCTGGTAAGAGCATCTCTGCTCTCCGAATCCAGATGCCCTGAGCTCTATGGCAGACATATCCAGATTGCAAATGCACTTGTGATTCAACACATTTTAAAAATATGCAGTAAGACACGTATCCTTATAATTCTGCTTATAATCCTTTGCTCATTTCTCTCTAATATCACTCAGCTTCTTGAATTTCTATTTACTTTTATAGCTGTACTATAAAATGCATACGAATTGTTATATATTGATTTAATTTACTACTTAAATAACAACTTAAACAAATGCAGATCAATGATGCAATACACATTCTTGGTATGTGGCTGTAAGAGACAAGTTACAAACTAGAATCTATAAGAGCTAAACAGCTGAAGAAAAGAAGCAAAAAAATGCAGCTTTTTAGCTCTTTGCATTCATACGCTGTTTTTGAAAGCTGTCACCGAGCATCAACAGGAGGGGAATTGAAGAGAATAGAGCAAATAGTCAGACAAAGTGAACAATGGCAGCAATGAGGGCTCTTCAGAAATATGGCGAGGAAGAGTTGGCCGCAGTGGCGTGCGTGAGTGGACAGATGTGCTCTAATGTGTTTTGGCTGGAGATCAACCGCATGGCTACACCCAGAAACGAGCTAAAACAAAGATAAAGATGTGGTAATTCTTCTGCAAGCATCATTCAGAGACACTAATAACTCCTGCTACAACAGGGTTATGAGAATATTTTGGACTTAAAAGCGCCACATGTGTTAGCGGCATATTGTACGAGTGACTGGAGATTTTGAGATTTTTACATACTTGTCACATTCTATTTTTGAAGTGAGCGCGTTTGTCTGCGTGTGTATTTGAGCGTCACCGTGTGTAATGATACCAAAAATATGTATATATTTTTTATTTTGGTTTTTACTTGCTTAACTTTTTCCCTTGCACTAAAGCATCAACTCTTCAACTCTCCAAAACAACAACTACCACAATTGTGACAAAAGAACACAATTATTACAATTACAGTGTCTCTTTCATTAGCTCCAGTGTATTCCAGTGTAATTGATGTTGTAGCTGACACACCAGACATGAATATACTCTGCTTTCTTTTGTTTGGGAGTGGGGGGTCTGATTTGCATTCTGCGTGCATTTCGGGTGATGAAGACTTCAGTCTATCAGTCTATTAGACCATTAGAGAGAGAGAGAGAGAGAGAGAAATAGAGAGAGTTAGAGAGGTTGAGAGAAAGTAAGACTGAGAGAGAGCTCCACAATCTGCAACTCGCCGCTTGTTTGAGACTCTGACCCCCTTTAGAAATGCCACTTTGCTTCACACATTAGCTGCTTACAAAGAAAGAAAGCTAATGTATCATCTAATTGGGTGAGCCACTGCATCTGATTCCTCTCAATCAGAGTATTAGTTCGGTAATTACCCATCTGCCTCGGGTGGAAAATGGCAAGGCGAACACCAAGCTAATAACACGCTCAAGGGCTCTCCAGAGCCGACAAGATGAGGCTGATGTTGTGCGATGCAGTCTCAAACTATTTCAGCACCAGGGTGAAAACATTACCTAGACCCAGTTTGCCAACTTTCCCAAATTGAGTTTATTCAATTATTTACTTAAACACAGATTGTTCCATTTCCTGTTCTTTTTTTCCTTTTCTCTCATATATTCTCACTGCTGTAAACCACGTCCACGGTAATAAGTGTAAAAAAGGAAGGTTTATGAAGTGCTTTTAGGATGGAAGAGATGGAATTATCAAATTTTTCATAATTTGGCACATTGTTTTAGCATTTCCCTCCTCTTTTCTGTGATGCCAAAAAGTAGTTAGCATTTTCTTTTATAAATATATTCTTTTCTAAATGTTTTTTTCTTAAAGAAGTTTAAAGAACTCTATTTCCAGCACAGGACTAATTCGACTTAATAACTCGGTGAATCTGTAAAATGTATATATTTTCTCTCATGTTAATCTATCATATTTGCAGTCAACTTTGCCTTAAATGTTTCTCTTAAATTTGCTTAGAAACTGAAAAAAGATACATAATTAGGGTTGTGCAACGATTAATCGCGATTAATCACATACAGAATAAAAGTTTGTGTTTACAAAACATTTGTCTGTCTACTGTGCATATTAATTTTGTATTTACAAAGACATACGTGGACATCTAGGCTATACATGTAAGAAAAAATATAAATCAATAAATGTTTGTTTATCATTTAATTTTATATATAAATATAAATAAATACATGTAAATATATCTGTATGTGTACACGTATGCATTTATAAAAGCAAAATTATTATGCACAGTACACAGACATATATTATGTTAACACAAACTTTTATTCTGGATTATACGCGATTAATCGTTGCACAACCCTTATTGTTTATATACAGATTATGACAATTGCTTAAGCACTTAGCACAGAGTTAAAAAAAATAATGTAGATATTAGGGATGCCATCATGCCACAATACTCAATATAATATTAAACCGTTCGGTACGACCTCCACGGTTCAGTGTAAGTGGATTGCGGTTTTCCAGTTTTGCGTTTAAATTATTTCCGTGCGCTCAATTACACTGTAAACTGGCTCTGTCCGTGTTTGTCTGTATCTAATAGCGAGTGGTGGTCGGGCGGTGAAGTGACACTGCCTGCAATGTGCTGTTGAGAGACGCGGGCTGACTTTATTGTATGCCCGTTGTACGAAAGTGATAATCTCCGAATTTATCACATCAAGAATGTATTTTTACACTGCATACGAAAGCAGCACGCCCGCGTTGCTCTCACCAAGCACATGTAGAAAGAGCGTCTATGCCACCATGCCAAAGTCCATTTATTGAAAGTCATGCCACTCGGAGGTCTTTCGGACAGCTATTTACATCATAGCAAGAGCGCCTCCAGGCAGCTATTTAGCATTGCATTTCTACCAATTTATTGCAATCGCAGTGGCGCACCTTGTCAATATATTATCTTTGGCCTTGCCCATTGAGCGCTGGTGTTTGCAGTGTTACGCGCACCGCACGTTTACTTCCATTACAGCAATCACAAGTTTTGCATTACGTTGTTTTAAATACTCTGATGAGCAAAACCTCTTCAAGAAGCTTATTTTACTGGCATGTTGATGAACAGTAAACCAAAAACTGCTGTGAGCTTGAAGTTGATTTTTGCTTAAAGATAATCAAATAAGTAAAGTTAAATAAAGCGAATTTCAGTAAAATCGTTTTTTTTTCTTCTAAACTTTTTACTGTTCCTGTCACATAAGCATAGAACAATGAAAAAGCACTTTAATGTGCCAAGCCATCAGAACCGAAACGAAAACCGTGGGTGAAAAACCGAGGTTCGTATTGAACCGTGGGTGAGCTGTATTGTTGTATCCCTAGTAGATATCTTATCTGCGATATTTCTTTTTTGGGGGGTACATATGGGATGCATCATTTGTAAGTTGTATGATTTATAAGTCGCTTTGGAAAAAAGCGTCTGCTAAATGACTGAATGTAAATGTTAATAAACCAATAAAAGCGGGCATCACAGAAGTCAAATCTGCCACCATATTTTAATAACAACTATTTTATTGAATTACATTTTGGTCTGTTCCACACATAAAGCTATTGCATGATTGCAGAAGGCAGTAAGTATACATACAAACGCTAACGTCTTTATGGACTACTTCGATGAACTTTTGAATCAGACAGCTCCCTATTCATTTTCTTTGCATGGAAAAAAAGCAACAACAAAATTCTCCTTTTGTCTTCCACAGAATAAAGAAAGTCATACATATTTAAAACGACATTGAAATTGTCCTGTTTGGCTGAACTACTGCATAACTTGAAGCATTATAAATGACCACTCACTGATCTGAGGCAAGTGCTAAATTAGGCTAATTTGTTACTGTACATGCAGAACGAAACAAACAGCTTTGATTTACAAGTTGAGCTAACCTGTGGAAAACATGCACAAACAAACACCCCCAGCACACCCGTAAATCCCACTGGTCATCATAAATGTGACAGTGATGTAAACCAAAATTAGTCTCAGTATTAATTATTTTCAATTAACCACTTGACAAATGTGCAATTAATGTAATAATAGATTATCACCATAAATGAAATTCCCTTCATCATGGTGGTCTCTAGTTTGATGGCACTGGAACAGGCAATATTCTTGCATAATATCATAGGGGCAATTCATAAGTGTTTATTCTATGAATGTATCCACCATAAAGGTGTTTTTAAAAGGCTTGATGAGGGAACCACAAAATCCACTCATAGATAAATTGCAGTCCAACTTGGACAGCACACCGCACACCATCGTAGATCAATATCCACAAATTGCTCAAACAAAGGCCAATAACAAGACCTTTTGGTTACCTTAAATCATGCCTATGTCTTTCTCTTCTATTTGCCCATAATTAACAACAGTGAATTTCAAACGATTAGATCACTCAGATGCAATCTCTTATCGAGGGACACACAATGTCATTTAGTTGTCAATGAAGATATTATCTATTTTCCTCCCTCTCCAAAACAAGTATAGATTTTCTTAAGAATGTCCATGTGAGAGTGAAGTGAAGGAGAAGAGAGGCTGAGGTGAGATGGGAGATCTGAATTAGGTCTCACAACACTGTTTATTAGGTGATGAAGGTGTGTTAAGATAGGATACATACAGCAGTCCTGTCAATGGAACCGGCTCAAAATAAGCAAAGCACTGCACAAAACACTTACTGTATTTGTGGTTAACTGGTGCATTTAGGGGTTAAGAGTGTAAATGTAGCATAGGCACGATATGTACCGATTATAATAACCGACACTGAAATAATTTACTTTGCACAAAGCTCACACAAAATATAAAGCAACTTACATGTGGATTCTAACCAGAATTAGACAGAAACTTATACAACACCGTTTACGTGATCCCGTTCAAGCCTACTCAGCAGTTTTGTCATCGCGTAACTACGTCATCAATATGTAATATAACGTCACATGCATGTTTACACCCTCAAGCATATGTTTAAATTACGAATATAGCAAGTTTTGCATCTTAAGTATCCAATAGACACAACGATAATCAAACACGGATATGTTCATCGCATCTAAACAATATAAGTAAGTTAAATGAGTTTTAAAACTCACCTCATGTCCCTGGTAGACGCATGTCCAGGATCAGCAGCTCCTAGGCCATTTTAAGACTCCTCCACAATCCTAGGCAAAATGTTCGTGTTGCAAACAGTTAATATGGTCATGTTTTGTTGCGACCGAAGAACGGACTTGTAGATTTGACCTTGGGTTCGTTCGTTTCCAACAGGTGCTTTAAATTGGGTTCACCCGGCCTAGTTACCCGTAAGAGCCGCCTGACTGTATGAGCCCAAACCGTAGTTTCGTTTCGAGCGATATTGTTGATTAAGAATGATACTTCTAATACGAACTAATAAAAGCCATATTCAGTGCCACACTTAGCTATACAGATTTCATTAAGCTTAATTCACAAAATACAAAGCTAATACAAAGTTCGATTATGTGAACCGGCTCGACCGGTTCCTTGGGAGTCGGTTCATAAGAACGATTCTTTAAAGAATCGGACATCGCACTTTTTCGGCTACAGTCAGATCCGTGGGCGTGGCTTGTTGGTTTTGACTAAATCCTTGGTGTTTTAAGTCTTACGAAACCTCTTACTCTAACCATCTAAACTACCTGTGATTGTTAAAATCACAAAAAAAAACACTGTTGCGTGATGACGTCAGACTCGAAACACCAAGGATTTAGTGAGATTGTTAAAATCGCCAAAAAAAAAACACTGTTGCGTGATGACGTCAGACTCGAAACACCAAGGATTTAGTGAGAGCCTTTCAAACAGTGAGCTCAGCTTCCGGCTTGACGTATTATCTGCTTGAATGCTCCTTAGACCCTGTCCCAAATGGCGCACTCCGGTCTTGTGGACCTCCTCCGAGTCCACACTTGGTGACGTCAGGAAGTGCAGACCTATAGGGCACTAGGAACGAGTCCATAACGGTACATGGGAGTGCATTTTGGGACAAACTTGACGACATCACGCCGGAAAGAGCAAGCGGTGCGTTCTAATCACTTTCACGGTACTTTTTTGTGATTCGCTGATCAGTCTTGCGCAGCACCGCGTGAAGTCGACCACACTTGTCCCGTTGTTGTTATTTGGGACTGGAGCTGCGGTTTTTATTGTTCTGTATTTCATATGTTGATATGCCTCCCGAGCAATTATAATGCATTCATTTGTCATGACGTAAATGCAACTGCTTATGTATATTTATTTATTTGTATACACTATACTTAATGTGCATAATGGGTTCTTAATATGCATATATGTTGTTATTCAATATTTCTCTATAATACAGAAGCTGTGTTGTTCAGCTTTACAGAGCCCAGAGACAACTAGATATAAATCTACAACAAAACATGGCTTATTACCTTAAAGGCGGGGTGTCCGATTTCTCTTAGCTGTTGTGGATGTTCAAATCACCAAAACAAACACACCCCTACCCCCATCTGTCGCTTTCGTCAGCGTTTGGCTAGGCTAATGTCCGTCCTGTGCACCTTACTGCTGATTGGCTACAAGGTTGTTTTGGTACTCGGCCCGACTCAGTTGTCTAAAGCGTAATTCGGAAATCGGTTACCCCGCCTTTAAGTAAGAAAATGCACTGCATTAAAAGATTTTATTCTTGAATAGCTGGCTTAATAGAAAATAAATAAGCAACAATGCGAATAAGTAACGAAAATAAATTAATTTAGAATTTTATCAAAACATACATTTAAAAACGTATCCGTCATGTTTACATATATGTCTGACATCCACGACAGTCCTCCCATCCGTTCTGTGATTAGGCGTTCGCAAGGATTCCTGGGTAGGGGACTTCAGTGGAGTCTGCATCAATGCAGGCTTCGCCGAAGACCGCACAGAGGGCACAAAGGAGGCACTCGCGAGCAGACTTCTGAGCTCTAAAAAGACAAATGGGACACCCTACGGACTCGTAGACTTGGCGAGCACGAGCAATTTAAGTCCACGAGACCACAAGTCCACATGAAGTGCGTCATTTGGGACAGGGCCTTAGATGCAATAAGAAAATAATCTTAAACCATTGTTATCTCTAAAAAATAAAAAATATAAATCCATAAAATATGCTCACCTTTGGACTAAGTAAAAGGTTGCTCAGCGAAACAGGACACATTATTTATGGCTTGTTATTTCAAAATACAGGTAGGATTTTGTTTGTTTTTCCTCAACATGTTTTGTTGTATGTCCATCGTAGAAATGAATAAATTGCTATTGCTGCCACATTGTTATCATGAAACAGTCCGAAAATATCAAAGGTTAAATGTTATAAGTTTATGTTATGAGTTTATAATCATGTGGAAACAAACAAACCTCCCATGCATGGCTGCAGGTGCTTTAACAGGCTGTATCTTTCACAATTATATTGGCTCAAAATTAGTGTCAACTATACTACCTTTAGTATATAGCAACTAAAAACAGGAGGTAGGATGTAAATCTCCCCTGTCAAACAATGAGCCATCTTGCTTCATTTAAGGTCAAAGCTAATATGTATACTAGCACAAGTGAGTGTGCTTCTTGTGCTGTGCACTAGTATGAGTACAGCTTCCTGTGATTGAGTGCTCAATGCTTACTCAACCTATGGGGGTGTACAGACTCTGGCACCATTATCTGTTAAAATACATGATAAACACTACAGTAAGAGGTTACTAAGGCCCTGGATAGACAGATAATCTGTGCTTGGACGGCATCTTCAGATAACATTTATCAGATTTATCAATATCTATTTAGCATACTTACTGTAATGCTCTGAGACCTCCTGTAGCTCACGTCAATCTGTTGTCTGATTTGTGGGTGGGAAAGAAGGTAGCAGTTCTGGATTAGACAAATCTGAGTTAATCTGATGAAGCTCAAAAGCTTGAGATGTCTAGAGTATGATCTTGTTATTAATTCATTATTTTTAGGAGGTTTGCAGCACAATTAAAGCTGCAGAGACTCAATAGAAAGCACAGATATTGAGGATTGACAAACTGTATTGACAGTATGGAAATAGCATTGAATGGTTCTGTTTTACTGCTCTTTAATAGAGCACATGATTTGACCTCTACAGGTCTTGATGACAGCTATTTGGACCCGATCATTGTCCTTGTCATGCCTGTGTCTACAGAGTATCTTTTTTTAATAGCTAGTCAATTAAAAAAATAAATAACATGAATGCAGAGTTACATTTTGTGTGTTTAGGTTATTATCACAAAAATAACCATATGGATTTAAAAAAGACTGAAATGATTATGTAAAAGTTCTTGGACAGTTATAATAATATCAGTTTGAAGATCATTTAGAAGCTTAAAAAAAATCTTCCGTCAACATCTGACCCATTAGTAAAGTCTTCTACTTCTTTTCTACTTTCCTACCCCCCCAAAAATAAATAAAAAAATTCTTAGCTTCGTATACTGTGATAGGCTGACTGAGACCAGTTTTTACTGCACCTATGCATTGTTGTTCTTTTGTTGCACAAATTGCTTCTATTGTTTTCCCCTACTTTGTACGTCGCTTTGGATAAAAGCGTCTGCTAAATGACTAAATGTAAATGTAAAACAAAAGGCCAAAACAAAGGTAAGTCAATTTGCATGTTTGTGTTTTGTAATAGCCTTAAAACTATGGAGCGATTTTAGTCTCATTAATTATTCACACATAAAACACGATGTACACTTGCGTAGCCAGTTTCACATGCATAAAATCTAATTCACGTGCACAAATTATATATATACATTCACAAAAAACAATTCACGTGCGTAAAATAAAATTATATCCTCATAAAATATGTTTCACAAACGCTTAATACAATTCACAGACGTACAACTGTGCACAAATATTTCGAAAATTTAAAATGTACAAGTTTATCATTGAATGTGAATGTGCAAATTGTCACTCACGTGTGAATCGCCCTGGATTTATATGTGTGAATTTTGAGACTCTATTGGCAACGCTGTCCCTCCCACTTGAGTTGTCATCCTGTTTAGCCAATCAGATACAAGCTTACCATTCAACCAATCATAATCGTGGAGAGCACAGAACTCAAGGAGCACTAGTGTTAGCACTAAAGGCTCATTTGTATAGCTTCGCTACTCTACTCTCTGAGCTGTATTAAAACATAATACAGCCACACAATAAATATGTTTTTATTAACTTATTTTGTAGAAAAAAGTATGAAATAGTGAGTGAACATGACCACTTAAAACTACACAACCAGCAGTCACTTCAACTGAACTACTAAAATCCGTCTGGGTAACAAACTGTGCCTGTTTGAGATGTGTTCATGTTTGTATGTCTATACAATGTATATTTTAAATGAACAAGGGCAAACAAGGACAATAAATGACTAGTTCTTGGAAACATTGTTTTGTATGGGCGCATAGATTTGTAGCTAGCCGCCTTTCGGAAAATATCTGAAAAATCACTAAATTGGCAACACATGAAATGAGTCAAACTGCGCAAAAGGTGCGCAGAGTCGTTTTCCTTGAGTCCTGTGCTCTCCGCGTTTATGATTGGTTGAATGGTAAGGTGGAATCTGATTGGCTAAAGTGTACGACAACCCACGTGGGAGGGGTTGCGCTGCCAGGAGAGTCTCAAAACACACACACACACATCCAAGGCGATTTTCACGTGAGTGACAATTTGCACATTCACATAACACGATAAACGTGTACATTTTAAACTTTCGAAATATTTGTGCACATTCGTATGTTTGCGAAACGTACTTTATGAGAAAATAGTTTTGTTTTACGCACGTGAATAGCTTTTTTTAAATGTATATTTATACTTTGTGCACGTAAATTAGGTTTTATTCATGTGAAACTGTTTACGCATGTGTGTATCTTGTTTCACGCGTGAATAATTAATGAGCCTAAAATCGCTCCATATAAAACAACCAAAGACATTATATTTAGAAGGACAAAACGTGTAATTCCTTCAAAGGAAATAGCAGTGTAAAATGTGAGAATGCTTATGAGATTACAGTTTGGATTAGTAAATGACACTTAATTCACATAAGGATCTTATCCAAAGACCTCGAGCGATACTTTCTGTTGCTTAAGATTTTCTAGCTAAAAGCCTTTTTGAGATGGTTTATAATGAGACTTTTAATGGCATTAGGGGATTGCTAAGGACAGACAATTACTTGCAGGAAGCATTTGAATGGAAGAGAGCATCTTGCTGGAGGCTAAAATATCCTCCTTAGCGTGTCTTAGAGATGCTTACTGAAGAAGCCATTGTGATTTGTTCAAATGGTCCCTGGTGACTTGGGGTTGAGCTGCAACCAAAGGTCTTAGGATGGAGAGAGAAGGGTAATAATGATCGTAAAAGGCCTCTTCATGAACGTAAGAAGTGCTCTGGTTGGGTTGATCTGACTCGTTATATTCATATCTGCAGTCTTTATCCTTTTGCAGTCCAACAACCCCCAACCTGCATAAAGGGGCAAGCCAATGACCCAGAGACAATTGGATTTGCTGTGTCACTCTGTAGCAGTGGTTTATGTTCATTGATGCAAAACCAACCAATTAGGCCATTTAAAGTAAAAGAGGCATTACTTAATTTGCATGAGATGCAAAATACAGTAAATATCGTTTTGCCCATTCTAGGTACTACTGTGGTTAAGACTACATTTAAAGGCAAATGGCCCAAAAAATATTTAGACACATGAGCCGTAATCAACGTGCATAAATGTCAAGCATAAGTTAGCAAAATTAGCATTTGCTACTTATGAACTAGAACATTTCTCATAACTTGCCATTTTTGCAATGACTTTTTTTTGCGGACGCATGTTGTCAGTTCCTCTCAAGTTGACACAGGTGTCCTTGCAAAGTAACCACAGGTTCATTCATCATTCTGACTATGGATATTCCGCTAAAATAGAAAACAACATTTGGATCTAGTTGTCAAACATGTTAAAATCAAGAAGAATCTATCACACAGCAAAATGTGTTACAAGTTACGTAAACACAACAAATCTGTTATTTAATAACAGTTTAATAAATCTGTTTTTAATATTTTGGATTTGTTAAAGCTAAAGAACAAATAACTTCCTACAGAACTCAACAAGAGTGACAACGTGAGGAGTTTTAAGTTTTAAAGGGATATTTCGGCCAAAAAATTCTGTCATCATTTACTCACCCTCAAGTTGTTCCAAACCTGTAAAATTTTCATTTTTCTGCTTAACACAAAGAAAGATATTTGGAAGAATGTTTGTAACCAACAGCTTTGGGGCCCTATTGACCACCATGGTAGGAAATGAAAACTATGGTAGTCAATAGAACTATTTGGTTTTCCTACATTGTTCAAAATATCTACTTTTGTGGTCAACAGAACAAAATTTTAATACTGATTTGGAACAACTTGAGGATGAGTAAATGACAGAATTTCATGACTTTTAACTTCATGGACTTTAACTATAGTAACAGGCTAACTGCCTACTGAATACCATTATACAAATTGTAAAATAGTATAAGGTGTTGTGTTTACAATACTCAAACGTTGTTAAATTCCTCTCTAATTTGTAATCAGTGTTCATTTTTGGTATATCCACACATTTAGTAACACTTAGGCGCCATTGTTTTGTCTCAAGATGCACACCAGTGATGTATTCTTCTGAGGTATTTTTATAAAAGCGACATAAATATCTTAATTCAACTAAGGCATAGTCCTGGTTTATGCTAAGCCATGTCTTTGAAACCGGGCCTTATAGTTTAAAATTGGAAGTACTGTATCAGTATCAGTTATGCCAATTCTGATCCACGATCAATCTTCATGTTTCGTTCCAATCTTGCATCACCTGCATGTAATTTTCAAGTGAACCCAACGATTTTGATTCAAGTGCATTTGATTACAGTTGGAACAAATTTCTGCAGGTTTATCTCAGGAATAGGATTGACAAACTTGTACCATCTACTGGTTCCTTTTTAAATACTTTCTGTTATATTCCGTTTGTTAAAATACTTAAATAAATACTTAAAATACTATTGTCATTATAAATATTTTCACATGCAGCCACTACCACAAATAAAATAAAAATAGATAAAATCTTAGATAAGTTATTAGTTCCATTAAATGTCTTGTCCTCCTGGCTTGCTCACAATGTTGCACTGCTTTAATGCCACTATAAAAATGATTTATGAGGAAATGGAGATAATTAGAAGTGAATTGAGGTGACAGGAGCTCTTATAGGGCATCTGGTTATTATGCTGGGAAAGAAATGAGTTTGTTCATTTGTAAAGGACAAGAGTAATTAGGGTGCAGGCATTGACGCAGTTGAATAACTAAAGTTAATGGGGGAGGGACCAGGTAAAAGCACAATCTCACGCCTCGGTCCTTGGCAGTGTAGATCAGAGCTGATATGGCACGACTGAGCAGAAGCTAAGTTGCTTGTGAATACTAAGGCATGTTTAAGAATGTGACCACCACTGCCTTAACCCCCCCCCCCCACACACACACACACACTTTTTCACTTGTATGTCAAAATAAAGGTGTATGCCTGCAGCTTAATTAATGGAGCATTGTGTTTGCTGTTAAAAGTTGTGGGTTCAATTCTCTGGAATGCAGTGTAAGTCACTTTGGATAAAAGCATCTGCCCACTGAACAAATGTAAATGTTAAGGCTCTTAACCAAATAACTGGCTGCAGATTTTCACCCATATTTAGATGGCTTATAAGATGAGTCTATTCAAAGGCATTTTTATTTGCTTTTGATCTTACTGATATCAATTAATAGAAAATATGTGAAGTATGTAGTCATGTTTTATAATATCACAGTACAGCTCTGATCCGGCATTGAACTTAACAGGCGGAAAGTGAAAGGTCTCTCTTAAAAGCGCTGTTGGTTTGTGATGCAGATGTTTGTGTTGTCTCATAGGGAGTCTCAGTCTCTTGGCCATGCCCTTTGTGGTCCTGACACACAAATCCTATCTTTTATTTACGTGTTGTTCATTGAGGACCTCCTTCAGGCGTTCACAACCCTCAGGCTAGCTGCAGGCAGTCGGCACAGACGGGTCACCGCAGCTGGGGCTGTATCATCAGTCCTGCGGCTCGCACCTTCTCCTCAGCCAGCTGCTACAAGTGCAATCATTCACACTGTATCTTCAACAATAATGTAACAGTCTCATTAAAAAAAGATTTCTTTGCACACTTTAAAACACATCACAATAAGATTCTGGTTTTATTTTTTTACCAAATAGTGCTTGTACTAAGAAATTTGTAAACTTTCAGAACTATTGTAGCATTTTCTTGATATTTGCTAATAGTGCCAACATAGCACAAACGTAATTACAGGAAATGAGAGGCATAAAGAAAATCGGTGACACTAAATGAACATTTCCTGTGCATTAATACCTGTTTAGTGATGCTTAAAATAAAAAAATCAGATATCGCTGATATATCAGCCTATCACTGTTACTATGGTAACCTGCCCACAGTTTAAATAGCAGACATGTTGACTCTATCAGTTAAGTAATTTAAAGTAAATTAATCATTTAATTTAAAGCTACAGTTTGTAAAAGCCGCTAGAGGGCGCACGATCAAAACAACAATGGCATAGCTTGATGACGCTGTGAAGGAATGTGGAATGATGGGATCTGTTGTCTTTAACTCCACCGCTGATGGCCATCAATCAGATGGGAACGAGAAATCATGTTAGCGGATAAATTAAAGTAATAAAGTTTTATAATTGTTGCGTATAATTGTGGTCCATAAATACGTTTCTACGTCAGTAATGGCATTAACAAAGGGTAACGCGGATATGACGCCATTGACAGGCGACTGCACAGCCCCGTGTCACTGTTTAGAATGGTGATTTTCTCACGATTTACAAAAAAACATTTGAGATATTGTAAGTACCCTGTGTACTATATAACACTGGCCTAGTGGTTTTAGGATATTTTACTGCAAAATTGTTACAAACTGTACCTTTAATGTTATTAATGTTCACTTACTGGTTCCAGGTTCAAGACCAGCTGGCCGGTGCAGCTCTGATTTTCTCCAAGCCCAGGCCTTTTCTAGTTCAGAAACGTGCGGATTGCTTTCAGATACCTCCTCGGTGGAAAAGAGGTATGAATTTCTGTTTGTCCTGGCCTTGACACATTTCCTGTGAGATACTGGTTCGGGTTGTGATCAGCGAAGCCTACAATTCCTTCACATGCAGCTGCATCCTTTCTTGAGATGTGACTGCTGTTTTAGGGTGTCAAGTTGTTGACAATGAGGACACAAGTCCCCTGTGATTAAAGAGATGCAGTTAGGCTTGGAACGCTGCCAATGTGGAAGGTTCAGTCCAACTGCTGAAAAGCATTTCCATGAGAAATTTGTGCTGTCCGTTTGGTTCAGCAGACTGTTATGCCTTCAGCATATAAGCACTGATGGTTGTCTAAACTACATTTTTTATGTAGTGGTTAATATGGGATTGTGATCCCATATTCACCTTGTGCAGATAAAACCATCTGCAGAATTTCTGTAACATCTGCAGTTTCTGATGGAATTAAAATGTTACAAATAAAACCCTATTGTTTTATTTCAATTTATTAGATGTTGTGAAGTTACCTCATGTAGAAGGTTCTAATAAATATGGATTTTTTACCTCATTTTTTTCAGATATATTATAGACAAAGAATTGGGCATGTCCATGAGCGCACGCCACACGGTAATTCATCAGCTTTTTTCCAGATGTGTATGTTAATTTTTTCCAGCTTCAGAAAGTATACTTGCAAATAAAAGGCATAACAACAGCAAACAGACATGGAGTACGCAAAACTCCAATTTTGATACAATGGAGCCTTTAATGATGTAGTCTCTCACGTACAATGTGAGTTATACAGATTGTATTTCTATAGATAACAAATGATTGACTCGTGGGATCTTATTTTACACGCAGACCTTTGACACTCATAAAAAAAGGAAAATCATAACTAGGACAAAGACGCACGCTTTCAGCACTAAGCGAATCATGCCAAGCCAATTATTTTAAGTGGAGACTTCATTAGGACATTAATTAAAGAGTGCCCTGATATGTCATTTTAGCTATGGACTCTTTTATTACGACTGAACATTCTGCTGAATTATATTGTACAATAGTGATTATTCCAGTCTGTTCACAGCACTGTTATCGGGTCACTCTTCAGGAAACTATTGCGAGTGGGTATCAGTATAAAATCATTCAAATGTGTTGTTGTGCAGAATGTTAGCCCAACAGTGATTTCTGTTACACACATTAGAAATTACATCTAAATGTCATATGTAAAATGTATTTACTTCCGTTCTGTACCTTATTTTTTTAAATGCACGAAAGAAGCGCAAATTTATATTAAAGGTGCAGTTTCTGATTTACAGCGGCCACTTGCGTTGTATTATAGATTTGCAACAAATCGCTCAGTCCAAACACGACGGTGGCCACCACAGTACAAAAAGATGTCGTTCTTAGATCATGCGGGCATTAGAAAGACTGTAGAAAGAGCTATGTCTTATGTATTACTTAAAATAAAAGGTCTGTGGGTTTTAAGTATAAAAAGAAGGATAAAAGTCAGGCAGGAGCTAGGACCTGTGTTAATATTATAAAGACTTTCCAGCAGAGACGCGTTAGGACCCGCGGTACTAAGGCTTTTAGCAGAGATACTCATAGATATCTATGGAGATACTTTCCAGCAGAGAGTCGTTGGAGAAAAAGATTGTCTTAAAATCACCCCCGAGGAGGTTGCTTTGATTCGGATCAGTATGTGAGTCACATTGTTTTTTCTGTTTGCTAGAACCAAGATATGTTGTTGTTTTTGTTCTAATATTAGCTGTGTGACGGAGCGGTTTTGAGCGTCATTGTTTATCTGGAACCACTGGATACTGGAGAGAGAGCGAGAGCGCGTTGGCGCTAAAACTGGAGAGAGCGCGCGTTTTACTCTCTTACACAATGATGAATAAACTTACATTTAATCCGCGGGTCACATGCGTTCCGAACCGTAGAGTACGATCCGTACGGGTCACGGATCACCCACGATCCATTTCACCACTATACCGCAGGGGAGAGGGAGAGAAATGCCCGTTGTAGAGTTGTTTGTCCGTTTAGGGCTGCTGTACAAAACATGGCGGAGAATTCAATGTATGTAGGGCCGCTCTGTATGTAGATATAAACAGCTTATTCTAAGGTATTAGAAACATAACGGTTCATTATGTAAAGTCTTTATACACCTCTGAAGAAATAGTTTTGTTTATTATATTGCATTTCTGTCAATAGAGCCTCCTAAAAACCCTGTATTGTTTAACGTGTAAAATTTATAACTTTATACTTATACGTCGCTTAGAATCTGTGAAATCCTAATAGTTGGATAACTGTGCCCAAAAGTATCTGAAGGTCATTCTACCTCCACACACGAATAGCCTGTCAAAGATTTTTATAACACCCAAGTCTTTCAACCTCATCTGAGCGAGCTGCTAGCCCTTTCTTTCAAGAGTCATTCAAATCGCCTTTGCACGTTTCTTTCACCAATGTTCCTTAGACCGTGTGCAAGCTTAGAATGTAAATAGACAAATAAGCGCTGTCCAATATCACAGGGTTTGTCAGTGCCCTAGTATAAATATGATGTACGATCTAAGCAATAGATGTGACCTTGTCAAAGGCGGCACCTAAAATGTTGATGAATGAAAGCAGAGGAGGATAAGGCAAAACAGGCAGGTGATGGGAGGGTGACAGTGATGGAGCACGTACTCACAAAACGCTGCTGTTTGGGGTGACAGGTGTTTGAGAGATCCCTCTCATGTGGGTTCCAGCGTGGAAAGGGAAGGAGCCAGATACCTCCAACGGTCATTAAGTTGGTGAGAAGCGGTCAAAAAGTAGCCGGTGGGCTATGAAGTCAATATAAGGGCTGATAGGATATTTCCAAGTCTGGAGATAGTTCTGATAGTTGGGGAGCCACTCAAAGCTTTGTTAATCATCAGTCATAGTAGCAGATTTTATGTTTTCCATTGACATGTCTGGCACATTGCAGCGAAATAGTGCCATCTTTAGCCACAATGCCAAGAGGAAGATGACAAGCTTATTGCATGGTGTTGTCACATACATCAGGAGTAATTTGACCACACTTTAAACAAGTTCCTTAAAGTGATACTATACAAAGTGTATGGGGGGTTTCTATTGCAGTATTACCTCACACCAAGATGCAACCCCAAGCAAGGACTCTGGAAATATCCGTCACATGGAATGAGCAGTCTGGCGTGCGCTCGCTGGAGATAAATCATTTAGCTTGTATAAACTATCAGCGGGTTGGGAAGTTTATGAACTTTGAGGTGCATTGGGCTATTAATCATGGTTATGGGGATAAGGACTTAAGAAGAGACTTTCTCTTGCTCTGTTTCTCTCTCATTCTTTTACTCCTCAGTTCTTAACTCTTGTACTTTCCACCCTGTTGACAGCAGACTTTAAAAAATGATGTCAAAAGGTGATAATGGAGGGAGAGAATGGGGTTGGGATAGATGGATTAGTCTGGTATCTAGAGGTTGGATGTTAACCTCAGAATTCTGGTTTTCCTTACCCTCTTTACACCTGTAATAGAGTGGGCACAAGTAAATGGGGGTCAGTTTTCAACAATACCCACTCCTGTGCCATGGCGGAGAACTTTCACTAGGTTAATATCTGAGCTCATGGAAACAACAGTTGTGCCACTAAGACATGTTTAATCGTCAGTGGTGGTGCGGTAAACAAAGAGGCATAATTTAAAACCGGTTTTGCAGGTTCAGTCTTGCTGCCAATTGCAGTGAAACCAAGTTCCAAAGTGGCAGTTAGTACAGGTGAATGTCGTAAAATGTTAAATTACTGTACATCATTTTTAAATGTAGCTTAGTTTATTAATAAGCATTAAAAGACTGTGAAGCTAGCATCTATTAGCTATTAGCTAAATTCTAGTTGTCAAGCATCTAAAAAAGGATAGTTCACGCCAAAATGCAATTTATTTCAACATGATCCTAATGTCATCCCATACCTGTATGATTTTCTTCTGCAAAACACAAAAGAAGATATTTTTAAGGACGTAAACAACATTTACTTACATTGTTTGTTCCACAGAAGAGTCATGTTTTGAGTGCATGAAGTTGAATAAATGATGACATATTTTTTTTAAGTTTTGGGTAAATAATTTCTTAAATAAAAATATATTTTTATATTAAAAGTTTTTTATTATTGTGATTAAAGCAGAGAGAAACACAGGACAAGTTGAAACAAAATTATTCTTGATGTTACCCATCATCTCACATGAAAATGTAAATATTTCATGAGGCTGCAATTTTTGTATGCATTCATGCAATGTGAATTGTACCAAAGATATTAAAATGAACAAGATGCGCCACTGCCGTTACAAAGAATAGCGAGGAATGCAATGCTCAATATGGCCGCTCTAGCGAAGGAAGTCCCACCTTCCAGAAAAAAAGCCAATTCTCTCGGGCGGGGCTCTCGTGAGGCGCTTGCCAGCCTATGCGCATGCGCAGTAGATGAGGCAAAATCGAAAAAGGTGATTTTTAGCGCAATTTAAGCTTAGCACACCAAAGCTATGATACGGTTGATGTCATGTTTGATTATTGATCGGAAATATGCTGTTTAATTTGTGCTGGATTTTAGAAATATCTGCCTTCCCCCATTCAAGTAGATCGGACTGTGGTCTTGCTATGACATAAATAGCTGCCCAGAGGCGTTGCAAACATGGCTGCCGAGTGGCACGACTTTCGTAAACAGACTTTAATTGTACAAAAGTGAGTCAAAAGTGAGTCATGAGAATTATTATATGAGTCATTCTACAATTAGGGGAACATGTCATGTCCATGGACACTATTATCCATTTTACTTTAATCTGCTGTTTTTGTGCTGTCCAATTTGGTCAATGTGAGGTTTTGCTCTTCAGATCAGCTCTAGAATACATATTCTGTTTCTGTATATATTTCTTACAAGGTGTTTTAAAAAGTATTTTGCTCATGCATCTACATTAAATCATCCATTTACTTACTGTATGTCCGAGAAATTAGTGTCAACACTGTTACTCCCCATATAACCCCCTATAAATCACCAATGGTTTGTCACAAAGTCACATGTCAAACATCACATGATGCCATTTCCTTTTTTGGAGGAAAATTTGAAGACCGTGTGGTAAGTCATAACTTATCCTCTTCAATATTTTATCCGTATTATTGTCTGCACATAGAGTAGATTAATTGACCGTCAACTGTGTTATCAACATGTTCTGTTGAACTTGCGTCACATGTTATATTTATAAATATGTAGAGAAAGAATATAAAAACAAAAGTTAATCAAGGTCATGTACTAACTAGTCCAAGGTCAGCAGTTTGCACAAGGCCCTAAAGTGGCTGAAATGTCAACTGTGTTACCTGTCAACCGTGTTACCATCAACGATTGACAATGTTGGCAATTCAGTGTTAACTTATTATAAAAAAATTAGAGCATAAGCTTGCTATATAATTTATTTTGCACATTAAGGGGATATATTATTCAACCACCTAGTTTATTTATCAAAATAAAAGAATACTGATTTCCTGACTTTTTGGACCTGAAATGTACCCCTAAATATAGAATCACTCATAAAAAGCAAGAATGAAGTTCCACCCCTGAACATAATCGCCACAGGGGCAAAAGCAGATCGTACTAAAATGTTTCTCGGTGGAGAAATTTAGTATCGGTGCATATCTAGTACAAACTCATACTGTACAAATTAACCACCTTGTAAAATAGTTACAAATTACCATGATATTGTGTTGTTCTGGCTAATGTTCATGCATGTGCTCTAAACTGAAATGGAAACTTAAGAAAGACAATGGGATGACAGTTCACATAAGAATGTTCACACCGCTGGGACAATTGGGGCGCTTTAATTAAATATGCTCCATAGTTAGGGTTCAAAGATCCCTGGCTCCTTGGTGGAGACTGTCCATCTGTCCAGCAATCCTTCCAATTCCCACCCAGCACCTTTAATTAGCTGTGGATACCCGCACCTCTTGCTAGCTAATCCCCCTGCACGCGCGGAGAAGAGTGATAGAGTGAAGGAATCCATCTCTCTTCTGCCTATGGTGAAGAATCACAGATTAACACACTTCTGTCTATTGAATGCTGGGAATTCCTCTCCTCGGGTGCGAGCCAGAGGAACCGCAGCTGTTTTGGCTATTAATAAACGTGGCGAGTGCGCCTGTTTGTGTTTGTTTGGACAGTGTGACTGCCAACATGTGGCCTTGAGTGTTAGTCCAATCTTTAGCAAGCGGCAACTTGAGAAATTGAGCACAGAGAAGAGGAGCGTAAACTGTGCTTTGAGCTCTAATCCTTCGTCTCTACTGGGTCTGTGATCTCCAGTAATCACTCCTTCTGTTCACCCTCATCTCATTTGATCATGATATTCTAAATCTCTACAAGAAGGGAAGTACACACTCACACCCAGGGGATATATTGGGATTTTGATGCCGGGGAATCCTAAACTCTCAAGGTGATTCTGGTGGCCTGGGCAAGACCCCAAGCCCACCTCTTAAGAGGATAATAACAGATTTTAACATCCTTGATGTGATGGTGCTATATGCATATATTTTCTACAGGGGGGAAAAAGTAGAATCAATCAATCTTGCAAAACTGCTAGTGGATACAGTACTCGGCAAGTCTCATGCAGGCTAGATCACCAGAAATTAGCTTTTATATGTTTATTTAAATCTTTTTTTCTTGAGGCCTGTTTATTGCCAGTATGAGAAGGTTACAAATCCCAGGCATGTTGTTAAAAAGTAGCCTCTTTAGCGGCTTGTAAAAGTGGAATCTGACATTTGATTTAAGCTTGGACACAGAATTTGAAACATTTCCCCTAACGTTACTTTCCATTAACTTGGATCCAGTAATCTTGATACAAAAAAGACTAAGTTATCCATTTCAATTGTCTTGGGTTTACTTTTAGAAAGCTTTTAGAAACAGAAATTGCAAGGAGGCACTTAGATCTCTAAGGAACTAGTTTAGTTGTAGCACTGGAAGATCATAGGATATGGATTCCGTTGCGTAATTGCAGCTCTATAATAAAGACTATTAAAGAATACATTTTACTATGGTAGTCAATGGTGGTCAAGTTTGGTTACAAACATTCTTCCAAATATCTTGTGTTCATCAGAACAAAGAAATTGATACAGATTTAGAACAACTTGAGGGTGAGTAAATGATGAAAGAATTTTCATGTTTTGGTAAACTGTTACTTTAAGGTTTTTTTTGGCTAGTGTTTCTTGCAAATTTTTGCATACTATAATTAATATGAACCGCTTTATATGTCTGTAAAGTAATTTAAAATAAAATGATTGTCAGACATTAAAGTGGAGGTAACATGCTATTTCATGCATTCTAACTTCTTTACACTGTTAAACGTGCTGGCTTCTCAAGCTTAACATAGTCAACTTGTCAAAAACGAAATGAAGGCATGACGTTGTATTTCTGTGCTCGATTCACTCCGCCAGGGTTCATACAGGTTTCAGAAAGTTTTTTTCGAACATGGATTCCCGTTTTGTAACAAGGGTTCTCAGTCCCTCATTGGACAATTCTCCCAGAAAAGCACGCCCACGCGTCATCCAGCCAGCGTGAAAAAGAGTACGCCCATCAATGCCGCTTCACTCGGCTGACGGAAGTTTAACTGTGTTTGTTTGCTCACTGCATTTCGGTGATGAATGTTATATAAACAGTGGATATAACACTGGATTTGGAGATCGTTTGAAACTGATAGATGGCGAGGTCCCAGCGCTAAAAGATGCCGGACATGAACAGCACGCGGTAAGTCAAACTATGTCATATGTTTGTGTTTTGTTGGCAATCACGTACGTGCAAAATGTAAACACAAACTTAAAGTGAATCAACACTTATGCAGGGATAATGCGATAATGTATTGTGTGCTCGTGCTGTAGTTCTGCCCCCCCTGCAAGCCTCCAGGAGCTCACCTTTTTCCGGAAATAATCGTACAGCTGTATCTGTCTTTTACAAATTTGATCAAACTAATTACTCTTCGAAGATACGAAGTATGCAATACTACTGTATAGGTACTCAAGATTAATAAGAGATTGGCAGAAACTGCATGTGTTACCTCATCTTTAAATGTGACTTCCAAATGCTTTTTTGGTTTCTCCTTTTGGTCTAAAGTATCCTTGGTAAATATGAAGAAGTGTTGTAAAAACCAAATCTAGTCTAAAATGTTAGATATTTCTTGCAGGCCTTCGATGAAGGTCATTAACAAAAAGAATGTGTGGCATGATTCTGAGACAGTGTTAAAACAGAATGCCGTAACTCTCCTAAAATAGAATAAAATTAGAAAATGTTACAAGGTGGCTTTTGCAGAAGGAAAAAAGGCCTCATGCCAGCTGAATGTAAAGCACGAGACAGACTATTCTTTTAGACCCATCGTATATCACAGCGACCATCAAAGAAAGGTCACCCATGCCTCACACCTACAAAACGTTCTTGTATCTAGAACTGAAGGGTAAAGAAGAGCTCTACTTGTTCAGGAAATTTCAAACCATTGTACCTAAAGAAGAAAGAAGCCTTTGAATGAATGCAGATTCCTTTCAAAGCGAAAGAAGGTGTCTTCAGATTTTTGTCCGCGCCATCTTGTGTCCTACACTCAAGTGTTCTATTGTTGAGAGCTCTTATTCTCTTATCATCTGAACGCATACGGAAACTAACACCCTAGTGTGGGCACATGCACAGTACAGAAACACATGCGCACACACACATTCACACCTTGCAGAGCATCATTCAGATGCACTTGTCGGAAAAGTAAATGTCCAATACACACAGGCGTACACACACAAACTCATGGGCAAACATTTTTCTGGCTGTCAGTGGGGACAAACATGTAGAGGGCTATAAAATTTACATATATGCTAAACACTTGAGTGGCAAATGCAATGTGCTAATACTGGGCTGATGAGATAAAGCAAAGGTGGAACTGACACAAGCCCCCTCCCAGCGCGAGTCAAAGTCAAACCTCTCTCTCTCTCGGCTCCTCCACTCATTTGCCTGGCCGGATTAACATTAGTGTATTTACATGGGCATCTCTGCCTTTCTGTCGTCCTCTCGCTTTCTCCCTCCGAAACAGATGCAGCCATTGATTAATGGGCTGATGGTGGTTAAAAAGTCGAAAATGTCAGCGAGTATCTTCTACAGCAGTGTCACTCTCCTCTACAAGAGAACAATGCTTCTAACTGAGGAGCAGGGCCACGTGCCAAGTATTCCTCACAATGGGAGGTCATGTGCCCGATCCCCTACTGCAAGTAGGCAGATATGTATACAGCTACATAAGGACACACTTAGAGGTTGGGGGGTAGCTGATGGGAGGGAGCGTCGGTTCAGGGGTTGGGAGGGTGGTGTGGCTCAATGCGGGCTAATAATAGGGCATCACATGTGTATGTCAAGTCAGTTCGGACAAGTCCTTGCTGGCAGAGGTTAATCAAAGTGTTTAGAATTAAGGACCTTTTTTCGCAGCGTTGCCCGGGTTGTCTGCTAACACTTCCAGTTTAGAACAAGGCTTAGGGGCAATGCACATGTGATGGGAATGACATTGACAATCTGAGGCCCGATGCCCGCAAAACAACCTTCAGATTTCAATAGTATTGATCAGAGGGAGCAACGAGTGCCTTCCGCTCACAAACTCTGCCCAGGCTAATTAAAGAATAGTCGCTGATGGTGAATGGTGTGAAGAGGATGACATGCCAACCGTAGTCCCATCACTCAGCGTTACCCTCTAACGCCGGCCCAGAAGTGATTAGAATGAAGTTTAATGTAGGAGTTTGTCATTGTTTTCTGTGTCGGGCACTGAGGGGGTCGGTGCAGGGAAGTAAGCCGAGGCCATTGCCGGCAGGAAGATTCGAACGATCTTTTTTAATTGCGCATCACATTAGTCTGCATGACTTGAGAAAGAAGAGGACATCGGACTTGGGCGGGAGTGGGGCAGATAGGTTAACAGATATTCACAATCAAAATTGGAGACAGTCACCATGCAAGTGATGGCAGGGACAATACAGTTTACAGTATGTGTTGGCTTCAGTTATACAGTAGTGTAGTATCATAATTGTTTTGGTGTTTTTTATGTGTGAAAGTAGAAGATACTGAATGTATGGGACCTATGAAGTCTTTGGATTGCACTAAAGCACATTTATGTTTTTATAAAATACTGTTCTCAAGAAAGCTGCAAAATGGACCCATAGGTTCCTCTGCAAGAACTCTAAAGACTTTAGATGTTTGGTCCAAATGTTTTGAGGCTCTTGAAATATATACAACCTGATCTCACAGTAATTCATAACTATTTTACGAGGTGGCTAATTGGTATGAATTCGTACGATGAGAGTCATACAAAAACGTACGATTGTTACAAAAAGAAGTTAGAAACCCAACGCCTCAACCTAACGTCTTTTGATCTGAAAGCAGACCATACTAAAACGTTCTAATAAGATTGTACAAATTCATACGAATTAGCAACCTCGTAAAGAGTTTCCCGAGAGATTGTTAAATATACAGCCGCTGAAAAAATCAAGAGACCATTTCAAAGGCCATTTTCAGTTTTTCTCAATGTACTATTTATAGGTATGTCTTGGGGTAAAATGATCATTTTTGTTTAATTCTGTGAACAACTGACAATATTTCTCCCAAAATATAAATAAAAATATAGTTTCGATTTGCATTTATTTGAAGAAAATGAAAACCGGAGAAACAGATCAAAATAACAGAAAAGATGCTCTGTATTTTTTCAGATCTTAAATAATGCAAAGAAAACAAGTTCACATTCACTTTTAAGCAATACAGCAGTCATATTTCTACATAAATTTAGGAAAAGGTCCAAAAAAATTGTTATATGGTAACCTCGTTTGTGATAACCTTTTATGTGATTTTTATCACAGTTTTCATGTGTCTTGCATGCTGTCAGTCTTTCACATTACTGTTGGATGACTTTGTCACTCCTGAGGTTTGATATTGTTGAAATTCAACAGACACTGGACTGGAATGGCCACAATACATCTAGAAATGCTTATTAAATGAAATTTTGGAATGGTCTCTTAATTTGTGTGTGTGTGTGCGTGCGTGTGTGTGTGTGTACTTGTTTTTTTTTACATTGTGAGGTCTAAATGTCCCCACAATTCAAATGGATTATTAAACATACTAAATGATATTTATTTGAAAATGTAAAAATGCAAAAAGTTTTCTGTAATGGTTAGGTTTTGGGGTTGGGTCAAGGGAAGGCGATAGAATATACAGTTTGTCCAGTATGAAAATCATTACGCCTATATGGAAAGTTCCCACAATGTATAGAAACCCAACGTGTGTGTGTGTGTGCGTGTGTGTGTGCGTGTGTGTGTGTGTGTGTGTGTGTGCGTGTGTGTGTGTGTGTTTGTATGTCGGTTAGTGTAAAGCTTTGCGAGAAGGTGGGTGTGAGAACAGAAGTCTGAGCATTAGTGAGCAAATGTGTGTGTCATTTGACCTTGGTCACTGCTAGAGAGGCCTAGTTTCTTGCCAAACTAATCAATAAGCCAAACAGGCAGAAGATGAGTATTTAGAGCATGGGAAGCTAAAGTCAAACACAGATAGGTTATCTACTCAGCCCAGAGCGCGCTCCTGTGCAAATATTTTGCTAACATATTTTTCATGGTAACTTGCTTATAAAACGATGTCACTCTCTTCCTCTTTATCCCTAAGAACCCAGATCTCTACTCTCTCTGTCTCTCTCTTTCTGTCTATCTGTCTTTTCCCCATCTCTCATCATCCAGTGAGTATGGAAAGACTGCTGGAGCCACGTGGCTTAGTGACCGTGTATCACAATGTAACCACAGGGTCAACAACTTGTCTCTAGGGATCAGTCAAACAGACAGAGGGAATTATAGTCATGGAGTAGACATAAGCCTTACATATTCATATGGAAAAACTGGGTGATGTTTTCAAGATACAGGGTTACTGTTTTACCTTTCAGAAGATTTGATTTAAGTGACGAGGTCTGCACTAACCTACCTGAAGTACAGTAACCAAATAACAGGGTTGTACACATGTTCATGCGACATTAGGCAGTTGTCTTTTTAACATACATTAATATGCAGATTTATTGATCTGTTTGGTCAAATGAACTTTTTTGTATGTATTTTCTTTTTGTAAAATAAGAAAATTAACCCAAATGTGCTGTGCTAATCTGCACCACATGACCTCATCATTCATTCTCTGAGAGGTTAAAATAGTGTTCTAAGAACCAGTTTTCCCCTGCTGGGTCTGGTTTTATGCCAGTGTTGTTTAAACGGCATGATGTTCACGGAAGAGTGAGATGAGCTTGCTCAGAATATCTTTGGCAGAAGAAAAGAAAGACCACTGTAAATTCTACATTTAAGCATAATGTTTTACTATTTATACCAGTTTTCATTTGACCATAATCATGATTCTTTAGTACTTATGAGTACTTCCAAAGGCAAGAAGTTGTATTTAATTATGCTTGTTCAAAGCAATAGAAACATATCAGGACATTTGATTGATTGATTTGATTTGAAACCGTTTTATTAGTAAATCAAAATAGTTCTTCTTGTTGTTAACCATATTTTGTAGTTCCTAAACACTTCTTATTAAATAAGTTTAGGGGTCCCTTTAATAGGAACCCGATTGTATTTATACAGATATCTGTTAAAATATGATTATCGCTAAATAAATGTTTAGCTTATTCAATTTACATTGCATAATGTGATACGGTAATCACAAATCTCCTTGCAACTAGTTAACTTTACGTTGTAAATTTGGTAAACTTAATGACACAACCACTTCTCCAGATATAGACAGGCTATTAATAATATACATTTGCATATACAGGACTGTT
Organism: Triplophysa rosa; assembly: GCF_024868665.1. NCBI lineage: Eukaryota > Metazoa > Chordata > Actinopteri > Cypriniformes > Nemacheilidae > Triplophysa > Triplophysa rosa. The sequence goes on from NC_079899.1 coordinate 12,641,763, forward strand.
GTTTGTTAATTCATTTAATTGTTTTTAAACTGGTCATATTTTACACTGGAACAAAGATGAAATTTAAACAAGTTTTTTTTACTTCTCTGTCAGGACTCTGTCCTTCCTGTTACGAGTTCTCATGCTCATTGGACGGAGTCGTGACAGAACCACGTCTTGCGGGTTTATGTTGCGTTTTGTGTGGAGACATGTGGCTTTGTTGTCACTTTCGCCACGTGTCATCCTGTCTTGTCTCTCAGCCCCGCCCTCCTGTCTCCCATAATCTTTCTTTGAGTGTTAATCCCAGTCACCTGCCCGTCACCTCCCGTATGTAATTATCCTTCGTTAGTTTTCCCTCATATAATGCCCCTTTGTTCTCTGTCTTTTGCCGGTTTGTTGTCAACTACTCCATGTCTGTTACCTCGTGTCCATCGGTCTAGTAAGTCTCTAGTTGTTCTTGGTTTCACTGGTTCCCTGTTCTAAGCCTTATTCCTACCCCTTTGTAGAAGGGTATGGTGTTTGTTTATTTTCTACCCCTCAAGTTTATTCCCCCACGTGGGAAGTGTTTATTTTGTGTTGTATTTTTGACTCCTTACCTGTTTTCCCGCTCGTGGGATTTTGTTTTATGTGCTTGTGTTTGTGTTAAATAAAAACATTTTTTTTGTACTCTCCTGTCTGCGACTGGGTTCTGCCAAACCGTTCCGTGACATTCTCATTCAGACATGAGATTAGAATGCTGGACTACATGATACACAAGTCGTTCCGATGATATAAACAGAGTCTGTCCCTCTGTTAATGTGTTTATTTTCTTAAAGCCTGTCATTATGTCTTTAATTGTAAGTCAAAGCTGAGATCATTGCTGATGGCAGACGAGCGCACAGGGTCATTTTGAAGACTACAGCAATTTCTCCTCTCAACTCTTGCCTCGGGGGATAATGTCTTTGAAGCATCTTTTTTTTTTGAGAGGTCAAGAATGTTGTTGCTGAAAAACAGCTCCTCTTTGTGCTGCAAAAACAAATTGTGACCTATTAATGTCTTGTTAGATTAAACAACTGTCCTACTGTCCTGGGAAAAGTCTTGTAGCCTATTAGCAGGATGACTTTCTCATCGCTTGGATGCTTTAGTTTGTTTTTATCATTCGTGTTACATTATTGTGCTGCACTTGCAGATTAATTGTAGTAATATAGTTGCATTCACAAAAGATACACTCTCTAATTAATGAGTGTATTATAAATGTGATTCTTCTTCTCCGTAATCTCTCTCTCTCTGTCTTACTTCCAGCCTCTCGCAGTAAGATCTGTGGCAGTAAAGTATGTAATCCTCGGCACAGGCATCATCTCCTCTAACATATGGGTGTCTCCTGGTCCAAAAGGCTGCTCTGTGGGTCAGGTGGGCATCTGCTCCTTAATATTCACACAGAGGAGGCTTTCATTGCCTTCAGCGGTACAAACAGTCATCTTTACTGATTGAGACCTATTTTATGTAAAGAAAATTAAACAGGCCTTATAGCGTGGCGTTATAGAACATCCAAATATACAAGTTATGCCTGTACAAATAACAGCACAGAATTGATCAGAGTGAGAGCTCGCAGAAGAAACTAAAATATTAAATTGCTTTGACAGAAATAAATAGTGTATAAGGTAATCATTTGACCCCTTACACTTCATTGTAAATGGATAACTGTCAATGCATTTAATTTGCTATAGTTGAAAAGTTTCGTCATTTATAAAAAGAGACTCTTATTTCTATGATTAAGTTGTTTTGGTTCAGAACATTATTTCAAATGTGACAGAATATATGGACTTGGCATTTCTCAGCAAACATGCTCCCTCCGACAATCCATTATCAAATTATTCCACGCTAAACAGCAGTGACACATTTTCACAAGATAAGGGTGAACAGTTCTGATCTGTGTCTCTCACTTCATTAAGTTGTCTTGTGAGCGTTTCACTGTAATCCTACGGCACGTGCTGCCAGAGTTTAATCAAGATGATGGCTGCCATATGTCTCAGCTTGTGTTTCGAGACTTCTTCCCCCGAGCTCTGCATTCTCAAGAGAATTTTACACAGATGAGTACAACAACTCTCTTGCTCTCTGTTTTTTGTCTTCTCACTCTGTATCTCTTGGCTCTCAGTCTATCTCTCGGTTGGCTATCTCTTGTTGCAGTGTTAGAGGAAACACTAAGACTCCAAAGCACAAGCTGGTCAAGCAGACTGTTTTCACTTATTTTCCAAAACTAGAATTGTTATTTGTTTTTCAAGATTGTAGTAATTCTGTAAAGCTGTCACCATAATTATAATATTTTAAAGACTTGGCTTTTATTCCATGTGTGTGAGCTCTGATGCCAGTGTGTGTTCACACCAAACATGAAGCATCAAGCTCCTTGTTCCACAGTATATTACTCACAGGGTTATTTGTTTTTCGCATCACTCGATAAAAATCTCACGTGACAGGGAATGTCTTCACGCATCTGGATGTGTCAAACTGTAGTAGTCAATGCGCTCTTTGCGCAAATATGCTGCTCGAGTTGACAATGTTCAACAAAATGCGTTTCAAGCAAATGCCGCATGTTCACGTCAACTGCGCCACCCAGTTCGCATCATTCACATCGCTCGGCGTGAATTTGCATCTATTCTTGTCTTTGCATTGACTTTGTATGTAATTTACTCGTGCAAATAGTTCAATTCGCCCTAGGTGTGAACACACCATTAGTGTACTCTCAAATGTTGACAAAATTTCCAATTAGTTCCCATTGTTTTCTGGGAGAGCACACCAACAATATTGATGACTCATCCTGCACTATACAGATTTTTGTCCAATCAGATGCTCTTTTGTATATCAGTACGCCTCTCCCATGCCATCTGCAACTGAATGACCCTAACCTTTGTTCATGTTCGCTCTGATATGCTCAAAAGGGTAAAACTTTTAAAACTTCTCAGCAATGAGGAGACAATGTAAAGGACAGTTCAGACATAATATTAAAGCGTTTCTAGTATACTTGGCCACTATAGATAATGCTTTGGACTGTATGTCAGTGATATGTTCAATGAACAAACAAACAGTATAGTGTTTTTTTTTAAAGCAACTTTTTTGTCTATTGAGAGATTCTGTACTCTTATGGGAACTCTTAAATGTCTTTAAAAGTTAAAAACAGCAGATGATCAGGGCCGATATATCCTGTCAATCAAAAGAGGACAGGAAAATGCAATTAATTTGTGTTCTGTATATAGAAAATTTTAAGAAACATCACCAGTTTGATGTTCAATATTAATAGTCAATATATAAACTAATAACATTTAGAAAGTTAAGAAATATTCATTTTAAATTCAGAATCGGTATCGGCAGATATCACTCTAAATAATCGGTATCGGCAGAGAAAATTTATATTGGTGCATCTCTAATATATGAAGAGTTTGGTTCCAAAATGAGATAACTGTTTTTTTTCCAAAAATCATGTTTTTTATTATGTTATCATGTTTTTATTGTGTTTTATTTTAGTTAGCTATGTTTTTAGAGTTATTGTGGCTTAAATCAAAACAAACCAACTGCAGTTTGATTGATATTAATTGGAATGCAAAATAAAAAACATGATTTTTGAAAAATTATCTAATTTTGGAACCAAACTCTTCATATATAGATATATCTTATTGTCTTAAGAATCACAATTATTACAAACTCTTTTTCTGCCTCTGTACATTTGTATTTTGAGTGTGATTTTTTGACCAAATAAAAGACAAAACACAAAATAAAATTCAAGATGAATTTGACTAATAGTATCATTTATTTCATTTAAAAAATATATTTTCCAGGTGTAATTTGTATTCATTTTCCAGGTGTAATTTATTATTTGCCCCATTTTTTAATGTACAGTAAAGACCTTCTTGTGTCTGACAGTGCCGTGTGTGTGTGTGTGTGTGTGTGTGTGCACGTGTGTGCGTGGGTCTTATCTTGCAGTGTCTGCTGAGCTATGAAGGAGGTGTTCCGGACTCTCTGCTCTCTCACAGGATGACAGCTGGTGAGGAGCCGGGCCTCTCCAATGAGGAAACCAGCGACATGCAAGAGGTGAAAAAGTCTCTGTTTCCTCCTTTCTCCTCTTCCTCCATGGCCAGCTCATCTTTTGAGAAGGATTTTCTTTTCACCGCATCTTGTACAGAAGGTCAATGGCGGAGGATGTGCTGCGACAAAAATGTCAAAGACATATTTTTTTTCTCCGTCCATCATCCTTATTGTTTTTCTTTATCCCCCGAGAATCATCACGAAGATATTAAGTATCCGCACACTCTTTTGATAAGTAAAAGAGCACTTGTAAAGTTTGCGACAATGCGTATAAGGAAAAACATGACAAATAGATGTATGTGCATTACGCCACCGTCCTCCGGGTTTATCTTAACCCGCTTATTATAATCACCATAGAATTACATCCACTTAGAAATGTTGCTCCATTCAGGCGAAACCACCCTTGACGGTAGCCGTACGTTTTTTTTATTGCGCTTTCATTCGCTATGTTTTCTTTTTGTAATTTCCCTCTTCGTGGGATCAACGTATCACATTTCAGACTGTGACCAAATGAATTACCGCAAATTAAGGCGAAGCGTGTGAGCCTTCCTCTGTGTGCAAGTGCTGGAGGCAGATAGACACTTATCGTAAGCTCTTTACATCGCCGCATTAATTCCAGCCGTTGAGGAGGGAAAACCGTTCGAAGGCGTTCTTGTCTACAGCAGACAAACTTGATGCGGAGAACCACATTGATCGAAAGCCAGTTGGGCAGCTGTTGTCATGTGATTTTCCTAGCCAAATATCATCCGTCCCGTATTTTTCTTTTTTTCAGGGATAGCATTGTGGGCCACGTTTGTAAGAACCGTTTGGCTTTCTTTTCTGAACAGTACAACGAAAGTGGAAAGAGAAAGGGCCGAGTTGCCGTCTCTCAGAGCTTGAGCGTGGTCTCTACAGGCTCCGCTGGCTCTGGTTGAAGGTGGAGGGGATGTCACACGCGGGCATTGTGTCATGTAAACGTCTCCTCACTAATTAATTTCTCTCCGGGTTGCCGTGTGAAACGGCCCTGGTGTGATTCGGCCCTGTGAGCTTGCGCTTATTATCTACACAACAGCGAGGAAAAAAGCAGTTTTGTTTTAAAGAGAATACTGCGATGTCCCTCTTTGTAAATAACTTGTTTTTATGTGTCTTTCTCTCCCCCCGTCTGTTCTCATAAAACTCAGAGGTTGTTGACACACTTAAGACAGAAGCTCACTTTTCTTATGTTGGCAAACATGACCACCTGCCAATTCGAATTCAATAGGGCAACCTTAACCACAAACGATAATGCATGCAATATAGAGACAATAGATAAAGAACAAATCTGACAAAGGAGCTTTCTGTTCAAGCCCTGTTTTTCTTTACAACTACCTCACTGGAAGACAGAGGATAGTCCATTAGGGACACGTTGATAAGACAATATTTACTCAGGAGGAACAAGTTCAAAGAGACCGTGCTTTTTAACCCTGGTCTTGAAGCCGAGGGCATTGTGACTGGCAGGTGTTTTTTGCTGAGTTGGACCGCGGTGATTCAAAAGCCCTTTTTTGTGTCTGTGTCTGCGTGAGCCATTGCCGTTTTCCTCACTGTTCCTGCGAAGTCTGGCGTTATTTCGTCTCGTTTTATTTGCATATTTGTTTTTATTTTTTCAGCCTCGAGCAGGATTTGCCGGGCTGTTGATGTGATCTATCATATCATATTTCCCGTACGTAGCTTTGTTTTAAACAAATGAAAAGACAACATTGAGGGTGTGACTTTGTCAGGGGCATGGCTCAAAGGAATAGTTCACCTAAAAACTAAAAGAAATTGCGTCGCTTTTTATGGTATTTCAAACCCTATGCTGTTTTTCTTCCTTTGTCTTTTTTACAGTACACAAGGACAATTTATAGTGCATTACAATTCCAACCCATATTCGCTAATAGCATTGAACAGCAGATAAATGTGGCCGTGAACACATAGCTAAAGTCATTTTTTGGTGATTTACTGTTTTCTACATAAAATCATTGAACATAACATTCTGTTTAAATATAACCGTGATGTCTTTAATATTGACTGAGTAAGGCCATGTTAAAGACTGAAATCATAGTGAAATTCATGGCTGAAATGATACATACGATTAATATTCTTATTATTTCAGAATTACATTTTGAGACCTTAGCCTGGTTTTCACAGACTGGGTCTCTTTTGGAGCTTGATAAAGTGGTCAGCAAAATCCTTCGCAGTATGTCAAATATTGTCATAAACATGCTTAAAAATTGGCCTAATATTTGCTTAGAACAGTGGTTTCCAAAACACTTGGGGGGCCCCAAGATAGATCCAGGGGGGCTACAGATTTTGTGTCATTTTATGAATTGTAGAAAATCATCATAAAATTTATGAAATCAAGCATCAGAAAAATAAGCCAAACAACCAAAATAATTGACATTTATATCAAAATAATTGATGTTCTAGCATTGTATAACTTAATATGTTATTCGTTTAATACAAATTCTAAGTTTAAAATAATAAGTATTATTTGGGAGGCCGCAAAGCGATGCACCCTACACAAAGGAGGCCTTACAACGAAAACGTTTGAGAACCACTGGCTTAGAACAACATAAGCCTGAGAAATTATGACATTTTAATTTTCAGCTGAACTTTTCCTTCTATATTAGAAGTTTAAAGTAATGCAACAAGTCCAGCTTTTTTATGGATGACAGAAAATCCAAACCAGACATTCTACTATAAATGAACCATATCAAAAATGTACAGTACATAATGGGTAATGATCATCTGTCATCCTCCGCCGTGGTGATTCTCATCCGAAAGAACATGCGCAGTGTCTTTATGGTGTGGTAATACACTAAAAGCTCCAAGGGCATGGCATCCCTGTGCAGATGTGCTCTTTCTTCCTCATTACCCATCAGTGCTCCAGCGGAGCCCTGATTCGGCCGGCCACAGCAGGCAGGATATCACCCATCCTCCTCCTCCGTTGTGAGCGTGTGTGTGTGTGTTTCAGTGTGTGTCTTATCCATGTTTGTCCCTGGAACCCTTCCAAAAGTGGCTTTGCCACCCTGCTAGCCAAATAAGCAGAAGAAAGTGCAGCGTTTTTCTGCCTGAGCGAAGCCGACCTTTGCTTTTTCTTGTGCAAGCGAGCAAGCAGGTGACCGCTGCCCAAGTTGTTCACCTCCTCCGGTCCGCCTGCATGTTTACCTTCCTCGACGTGGTCTCTCTTACCTCTGGACTTTACCGCCTGTCTCCCTGCCAAAGCCCGGGCGCTGCCAGCGTCCCTTCTCCTGGAATCAAAAAGCAGCTAAAGAGGTTAATGCACTCAAGTAAGGATGAACAACCAGCTGTTAACGTTCTCATATTTAATACCTAACTCATCCAGAAGACATCAGCTATAGAGATGGAAGGGAGAGAGTCTGGAGCTTATGGTAGCCACATCTGCTTTGTACATTTGGGTTCGGACATGGTGTCTTAAACACTTGAGAATGACAATACCCCGAGATCAGCTGGACTTAAGCAGAGATAAAAGCAGATAATGGAGCGTCAGTGTTTGATGACGGGTCAAGAGAGCTGTTCTTTTTTTAAATTTGCTTTCAGTTGATGCAGCTTCTTTTATATAATAGCCATAATAATACGAAAACGGCTCAGCAAAAACAAAATCCGCCTTTAAAATGTCATCAGGTCTTTAATGAAAATAAAGTTCACGGTGGCAAGTCCCATGTCCTGTGTTTTCGTCGAAATCATCTCCGCAAATACGCAGATCTCCAGGCCGAGATGTAGATGGAATAGAGCTGTTTTTCTGGTGGAAAACAGCTCTTGGATGCAGCTGTGTGCCACTGCGACACCTGCCCTTGACCCCCCTCCAACCTGAATGGAAAAAAGGAGATTCTTTTTCCAACTTTCATGTGAGTCCAAACAGGAAATTTTAGGAAGGAGGTAAGAGAGGTGGAAAACAGTTGGCATGTAATTAGGTTTTATTAATTAATTTATTTTTTCCATGAAAAGATTTACGACTTTAGCAACTGATATAACTAATTCCACTTCTTGGCCAGATCATTGTAGATGATTGTGCAATGAGAGAATTATTCCCCTTAAATTTGATAAAGCATTTTATGACACACTGATAAATCAGCCAGATATATTTTCTAGTGCCAACAAATATATATTTTTTATGTAATTAAAAATAATTTTAGTCATTGTTATGGAAAACAAGCAAAGATAAATAAATAAAATTTGCCTTTATATTTCATTAAACATAGCCCTGCCTAAAGGCAATTTTGCAATCGAGTTGTGTGTCAATTTGTCGATAAAAGGACCTGACTGAATTCTTGCTTCACTACATATTTCTGTACATTTCCCCATGAGCATTAAAGGGACAGTTCACCCAAATATAAGAATTCTTTCATCATTTACTCACCCTCGATTTCCAAATCTCTATACATTTCTTTGTTCTGTAAAGAACAAAGTAGTAAAAAGTGCCCCAGAACTGTTTGTCTTCCTACATTCTTCAAAATATCTTCTTTTGTGTTCAACAGAACGAAGAAATGTATAAAGCATTTTTTTCTACTATGGGAGTCAATGTTGGCCAAGAATTGTTTGGTTACAAGCATTCTTCCAAATATCTTTCTCTGTGTTCATCAGAACAAAGAAATTTATACAGATTTGGAACAACTAAAGGTTGAGTATATGAAGACAGAATTTTCAACAAGCAGCCCTATTCAAATCTGTAAGATTTCTAGTCTTTGTTTCTCTTGTAGGGCTGTAAAGAGGATCATTTGCCCTTATCATTGAAAAAATAGCTGTAAAGATCACAAGTTTGTCATGATTTAGGCAGTAAATAGACATGACAGCTGAGTCTGGAAGGGGAAAAGCGCATGCAGATGCAGCCAGCACCATACCTTTAGTGCATGACTGTCAGCTGTTAGCAAATCTGTGATCCTTCATGGGAGTCCTGTCATTTTACATGCGGCATTTAAAGATACTCTTGGCCATTTTTCATTAAGACACATGAGTTCTTGTGCTGTTTTGCTGTGTTTCAAAACCCTTTTTAAGGCGTTTTTTCGTGCAATCCCAAAATGCATCGCAAAATAAAACATCCAAGATGGCGGCAGAAGTGGAAAATATGTTATTAATGTACTGTAGAGGTTGGTTATGTGAAATAGATTATGCACAATATACACAAAAAGACTGGCATGGAAAAGCTAATTCCAATATTGGTAGGCTATATAGATAGTTTCATCTTAACAACATAAAAAAACCGTTACTGCGCATGCGCACTTTTGTGACCCCAACTGAACTTCCGGTACACATTCACAAACAATAGAGCGCCTGTAGAATATTTCTGATAACAATCAAAAGAAACCACGAAAAACTGTTACTTGGCTAAACTCGTCTCTCCAATATTTTGAATTTAGACTGCGATACCAAGCTCGATGTCAATGTATCATACGGTTTGTTTAAATGCGACCGAACTACAGAACCCATTCGACAAATTGTTTATGAACATACAACAAATTGTTTATTTAATATAATTATTATACAGTATAATAATACTACAAATTAATGTTAACATAAATTAATTAAAATATAAATAGTTATATCATTAGACACTAGCCAAACACAAACTGTTAACTGGGGGTCAGGCGCGCGCGCGTCCGATCAAAAGGTCTATAACCATCTTAGTAACTCTGAAAAAAATTTGTAGACTTACTTATAGATCAAAATTTCAGTTTGTCTATTGTACAAAGCACTCTTTATTTCACAGACATGCCTCATCAACTTTTTTTTTACCTGACTTTGTTAACCCATCTGTGCTGTCTTCCAGAAGTTACGTAAAGCCAGCCAATCAAATCAGCACATTGGCATTTCAGCCAGCTCTCCGTTTTTCTGTGCAACATGCATCAGATGTTCAGTAAACAGACTGTGGGCGTGTCGTCTGAGGTCGAGACTACTGTAGATTCGGTTCTTAAGAAAAGAAAAGAAAAGAAAAGAAAAGAAAAGAAGAGGGCCACAAAATGCCAGCGGATGAGGTCATAGCCGTGCCCTTTGAATGTGTATACTCAGACATGTTTTCAGGTGCTTCAGAAGAGTCTTTGTTTGAACTAGGCTTGCAACCTTATAACTCTTATTGTGTGATAATGGCAGATGCAGATGCTCACACACCCACACGCACTGTACAAGGAGCGTTTGCTATTGTGAGAAATATACGGCCAGTTGAGGAGATGAGAAAAATCACCATGACTCTGATTCATACCGCAGTATTTAGTGATATTAATAGAAGCTGTTAAGGGGTGTTTCCTCAGTTCAAACACTTTAAAAATACAGTTATTATGTGCAAGCATACAAATGGGAATACAGTTTTACAGCCATGGCAAAAGTCAGAAAACAATTGATAATGCCTTAGCAATCCGTGAAGAACGTGCATGGGGTCCTTGTACACATATGTACTGTACAGTACAACAGTTATTTTTAAAATATGTAGTTCTAAATGTGGTATTAATATTTATGCATTTTAGAAGGTACAAAGGTTTGTTTATACACTTCTGTTCAAAAGTTTAGGGTCACTTGGGTGAAAAGTTTCTCGCCTTTTCATCTGAAGGTACGCTTAAATACTTGAAATTAGTTTTGTGACATCAAAATAATTGCTCAAACATGTTAGTTTCTTTTATTAAAAAGATAACATTTTATTTAATAGAAATATTTTAAAATAGAATATTTTTAGTCTTATTATAGTTTTATTCTAATAGATGTATTTCAACAAATTCTAGGCAAAGTGTGACTACACTGAGGATGATAAAAGATGAAGTTTTATTCAGTTTAGTTTACTATTATGTAGGGAAAATATTAATAAGTGAGTAACCCTTGACCTTTATTGTAAATATAAATAAAATATACACATACACTATTTTTAAAAGTTTAGGATCACTCGTTCGTTATCTCATTTTTTTTTTAGAATAAAAGTAAACCCATCAAAGTTTAAATGTAAACCCATCAAAACCAGGGAATAACACAATTGTAACTGTGGGAATTGTATTGTGACTAAAAGCATTAAATGAACTCTGTTCAGCAGTCACTTTTTGACTAGAATTTTCAAAATCGTACACTTGCCATTTTATCATTTAGCTTCTTGAGGTCTCAACCTGGGAAGCTTTTCCAACAACACTTAAGAAATGTTTTCTGGCAAAAGAAATTAATACGTTCGCACAATTACAAAAGTAATTTCAAACATTGAAACTTTCAAGTTAAAAGATTTTTGTCAAATGCTCCCATACTTTTGACCGGTAGTATATATATATCCCTGCACAACAATATCCCTTCATTCTTCATGCAACATTTTTGTAGCCCTACCTCTTTTACACATTTAGCCGGTTGGGTTTAGGAATTGGAGGACCGTAGAGGTCATTTTATTGGCTGACCCTCTCTACAGGGAATAAAACAACAGTGAAAACAAGGCGTGTGCCAGGGGAGAGAGGCGAGGTGGTGGGCTGAGCGATCTCAGAGGTGTGACACAAACTTTGGCAGCGAACGGAGCCAGGTGGACACTGCGAGGCCCCCAAATCACCTAACAATTTTGTTACTCTAATACAGCCCCGACACACCCGCGGCATTAACCCCGAGCTGTACACGCTGGTGTCAGACAATAACAGTATCCTGCTCGTGAAATTACATGAGAAAAAAATGACTGCACAACTAGTTCTTTCCCCACCCTTGTAATTGAAATCTACCTCTCGGCAAACAAAGAAAGGGCATTTGCGTTGTCCTCCCAGTGGTTAGAGGAACCACTCAATATGTGTTGTTGGCAGAAGAATGGAATCGTTATATCACAACCTTCAGTATTCTTGGCCCTCAAACAAATAGAGCCATGTGATTTTCTGAAGACACCCCTCATGTGACAGTTGTAAAAGAGGACACTGTGCCGGACAGTGACGGACATCAGCGTCTCTTCTATTTTTTTCTCCTCTGGCTTGTTCTCTCCCTTTCCATTTTCGTTTTTTCTCCTGTGTGTCGAACAGAGCCAGACAAAGGAGACTCGGCTGAGACAGTTTGTGCACGAAGCAGGAAACTTTGCGGTTCAGAAGCATGTCATAACACAAAAGCCAGGGGATCAGAAGGATGTGTTGCTAGGCGCCGTGATTGTGTCAGCACTGCTGGCCAGAACATTTCCTTACAGGTGAACTTTTAAATGGAGACTGACAGATATATGCTTCCTGCTATTTTATAGAACGGCGAAACCCGAAGCAGCCCCAAGATCCTCTGCATCACTCCTCGAGCCAATCATCTCCGTTTGAGGTACGTGACATAGCAACTGGCCTCCTGTAAAATACAGGCCCATGGGATTGCTCTGTTTGACTGTGTTTGGCCAGCTTGGCACGGTTCAAACTGGGTTCAGGAAAGCGAGGGTACGCAAGAACGACAGGAACCCCATCATGTGCCCGGTCTGTGTTAGAAAGTCAAGCTGAAAAAATGCTCCTGACATGAATAATTGTAGCGTGGAGTCCGGTGTCATTATAAACACACTTCAGTTTTGACCCATAAAGTTGAAAGGGCGTCGCCAAATATGGTTAATGACGTATATTCCTGTGTCTGTCAGCACGTGTGTCTTTGCCAAAGTTAAATTTGAAACCCCTTTGAAAACAACTTGTTTCCTGTAGAATTCACATAAAATTTCCCGATTTAGGCTTTGCAAAAAGAGCTTTGAAAGTTGAATGAGGTGTGGAGGAGAAATTTGTGCATTTCATATGTTAAATAAATGTGGTTTTAATTCAATTTGGCGTAAAGGTGCGTGTCTGTGTGTGTGTGTAAATACAAATGTTTCAGTATTGGGGTATTAGATTAATTGATTTAAACAGACACTTCTTTGTCATCTCAACTTGCCCACTTGTTAAGGAATCTGACCTTCAATCTGAATTATAGCCTGATTATTAATTACATGCACATGACATCATAGTAAAATATATTAAATGTACAATACATTATTTGAATTTAATACATATCAATGAATTACAGAAGAGTTTTTTAAGGTTAGGGTGTGCGCTATAGGGTTAGACTATTTAGTGTTGGAGACGGTTTCAAAGCAACAACATAAACAAACGTTACTGCGAATGCACGCTTTTGTGGTCCAAACTTAACTTCTGGCACACACCCGCAAAGAAAAGAGTCCCTGCAGATTATTTCTGATAACAAGCAAAAGAAATAACAAGTTAATTACATTAGCTAGCAAGTTAAAAGTATGTCTAGCCAGTATTGTTTTGGGTTACCAGTAGAAGAACCATTACTTGGCTAAACTTAATGCTCCAAAGTTACACAACCCATCCAACAAATTATTTATTTAATAAACCTAATATGCAATAAAATTCAACAAATTGATTTAATTTAAAAACAAATGTTTATTTAATACAATTACTATACAATAATATATTAATATAAATTTAATTTAATATAAATAGTTAAATTATTAGCCTTAGTTAGTTAACTTCGGGCTAGGCCCGTGCATCTGATGAAACAGTCTATAGACCACAACGCGGGTCCAGAAGAACTTTCTGTTTCAGTTTTTAACGTTTGAACAAAATCCAACAAATGTAACCGATTCAAAATGTTATATCTTTAAGACTTATTTTGTAAGATAAAAACAATAATATTAAATAAATAATTAGTGTTTTGGTCTTGCGAAGTGGTCTATAGTATTTATAACTAGCTGGGCATAAAAACAATAGTTTTAGCCTGTCACCCTTTTTAATTGTTAAACTTAATAAACATGTGTTTGATTTGGGATTTTTGTGCATTGCTTAAAATAGTTTATTACAGTTAACATTTTGTGAATATTTTTATTATGGTTCACTACTTATCATTCATTTAGTTGGACTTGCCTTTTCCCCAATAGTCAGACCAACATTGGACAACCAAAGGGTTAAAAGTACAGCGAGACTTACTAACTTGTTTTCCTGCGGTCGACTGAATGTAGTCTCGAAGTAATTCTTCCCAAAGTAAGGGTGCTGAAAGATAATATGGCAGGGGAAATCCATAACTGTACCCGCGGTTATTTATCCAGGATGTCCTATTCTGACTGACAGTGTCCTTACTGGCGAGACCCCCGAGAGGTGAAGAGGGAGGTGCAAGGAGGTGAAAGGACATGCCAAGGTCAAATGTGTCAGTGGTCCTATTTTCTTCCTCTTTTGTGGGAGGAAAAAGCGCTCCCAACAGATGGCCTCGTGCAGCGAAAAGAAAAGATTGTTACCGTCTTAAAAGTCCTGGGGGCGGGGTTTAGGGTTACCAGATAAATCAGTTGGTCTTGAGAGCGAATACGGATGGTGTTGACAGGTGTTTAGCATTAAAGCAAAAAAACGACTGTGTAACTGTGATTTTTAGTAACCAGCCGGTTAACCGGCGTGTAAAAGCTTTTGATAGCATTGAATTTGGTTCTGTCTGGCTCTTTCTCTTCTAACAGATTCACAGGCACTGCCTGTAACAGCCCCAGAAAAAAAAGAGTCCGTTCCGAGGCATTTGTCTCAACGTTAGACTATTCACTCTTTCCTGTTTGATGTTTCTCCTACCAATAACATCAAACAATCAACAAGCAAAACCTCGCCGAGCGACGGCCGAGCGCATGAAGTATCCGTTTCATTTTTCAGAGGCACTGAAGTGCTAAACATGTTTAAAGAAACCTCCACAATGCTGCCTCCCAGGAGGTATTTCGAGGCTAAACGAGGTTAAAAGGAAGTTTTGTTGTCTCAGACAGTGTTACTATCTGTCTCAATACACGATTTCCCTTTCAGTTTGCTTGTTCTTTCGCCTCCAAACAATTTTCCTTCCCCTTTCATTTTTTCCCTCGCTCAGATCAGCCATAGATGGCTGTTATGTGGCAGTCGAACCAAGGAGCGCCGAGTGCAAAACCACTGTTCGGTTAAATAACCTTGCCAAAGGGTCTTTCCCCCCACCCCTCGCGCACAAAGCTGGCTCCATCTTTGTGTATCGAGTGAGTTAAATCAATGGCAAAATGTTGGCACTTTTCACAGGACAGTGACCAGGAAGCCCTCCCCCGCGTGATTGACACTTGAAACGTGTGCACGGATGGAGCCAGGGGCGCTGCTCCACGCTTGAAGTCTCTGCTGGGGATAACAACTGGTGACATCTGCAGTAGGGGCCGACAGAAAGGCAGTTGAAAGCCATGTTTGTTGCCTTGGCCTGCTCAGATCTTCCTGCTTTTATGAAGCCCCCGTCCCCCCCTCCTATGCTTTAATATTATGATTCAGCACCTGGCTCTTTTGAACCTTGCTTTAAAACTTCAAAAGAGGAGGGAGGCATTAAACAACATGAAATGGGTACGGAAGAGGAGCGACGGTAGGGTGTTGGCAGGTAGCGGGGACACGGGTGGCGGCGAGGGGTTGTGAAAGGAAGCAGGACGCTGGCAGTTTGAATTCGCTCTCATCATCTTAGTTTTTTTTTTTTTGCTAACACACAGTCATCACGCGAACGCTTCTCTGTCATCTTTAGAGTTGCGCGCTATTACCATTTTTGTACCTCGGATGGCGGTGGGGCATAATGAGGGCTTTGAGAATGGAGCTGGTGGGCTAATGCATACACAGTTTTAGGGATAATAAGCACAGAAACTAATAGGGGTGTGTCTGCCTAAAACAACTACAGGATGGATGCATTTGTAAATGGCAGAGGAAAAAAATAATGGAATGATAAAATTTTTGCTTACCGACTGCATCAGTGCTTACAACAGGTGTTGGTATGTGAGCTAGTGTCTGCTGTACTTAAATTTCTGTCTGCAAGTGCTGAATGCTTTTTGGGACAAGTTCACTTTGTTATTGTAAAGCATGTTTTTGTTGTTGTTTATTCTATCAAACTTTTATCAGCTTTTATCACTTAAGTTGGCCTCTTGAACTTTTTAGCAGTAAACTCACAATTCAACATTTACTGTATATTAATATTAAAGGGACAGTTCACCCAAATATGAAAATTCTGTCATCATTTATTCACCCTCGTGTCATTCAAAACCAGGATATGACACACAAAAGCAGATATTTTGAAAAAAATGTCTTAGAAGTCAATGGGGGCCAATGTTGTTTGGTTGTCAGTGTTCTTCAAATGATATTATTTTGTGTTTTGCAGAAGAAACAAGGTCATACATGCTTGGAATGACATCAAATATCCACAACATTATTTTTAATATTTAATATTCTTTTTTATCTAAATATCTAGAATTGTGTTATAATTCACACATGCTTTGTAAATGCTATTTGACCTGGGCTTTAAAACTAATATAGTATTTTCTTTACAGTGAATAAAATAAAAGCACATATTATGCCAGCCTCCATTCAACCAATCTGCAAATTCCACTGCTAACAAACTGCCTATCACACTAATCTTTATTGTAGCAAGACCTGCCAAGTCAAAAGTAATTAGTTTAACTAAGACTCATCGCAGGCAAGTCTTCATATCCGCTGCATCCCTGCACCTTCCTCCCAGACCTGCTGTGCAGCCGTGATGCCCTGAGCTGACCGTAAAGGCCCTGGGTAACATTGAGTCAAGGACGCTTAATGGATGCTAAAGCACAAACAAGAGAGCTCCAAGCATGCCAGAGCAGACCTAACCTGGGGCACAGACATCAAAATGCAGGTTGGAGATTTGACATTCCTGCAGGCGCTAAATGCCTCGCCACTGATTTAAACAAAAAAAGGGGGGAAAGAAAGGAAAAGTCAATATCCCCCTCCTGTTTCTAAACGCTTGCTATCTGATGAGCACGGGCAATGCAGATCTGATTCTGCTATGACAAAAGGGCCGTGCTAAGGACAGCCTGAAATGTCTCTTGCTTTTTTCCATTTGCTCTTATTCACTCACACACTCCCATCCGTCCTCTGTGCGTGTGTGTGTGTGCGTGTGTTCGCGTGTGTTCGCGTGTGTGTGTGTGTGTGTGTGTGTGTGTACGTACACACCCACACACACCCGTCCACCACTCTTTCAGCCCTTTGATAATAATAACGACAGTGGGAAAGATTATCACAGTTGGCCGCTCGTGAACTTCAAGGTTAAAGGAGCACGGCAATTGTGGCTTTGTGTTTACCAAAGAAAGGCTAATGATGAATTAATTAGCTATGGACTACGTTTGCCGTTCTCCGCATCTATCTGAGGACCTTTCACATCCTCTAAGTAGACAAATGATTTCAGTCATAAAGAAACATGGGGCACTTGTACTGTATGTAATACGCTTAATATACGCAAACTCCCTTATGAATATACATTAAATGAATTGCCATGAATCTAATCAAAATGCACTACTTGCGTTCTTGTGCACATTGAGGGTTGACGACATTAAAATGTCATCTTGTTTACTAGGTTTATTTATTTCCCATGTAATAACTAATGGATTTAAGTTATTTTATAAAGTTGAAAGGCATGAAGGATAGTGGAGTCTGTTTATATATGGGCCTACTATTTATATACAATGTTAATTAAAGTAAAGAATGTAGTTTGTTTCATCTTTATACATCAACATTTTAGACATGATACCTATAACAGTATAGAAAATGTTTTAAAGAGGTTCAAAATACTATTGTTATATTTATAGCAAACTTTTATTTGATTCCTGAATCCTGAGTTTATCTTTTTCATGACTTTCTATGACTTTGGTAACAATTTTGAGTTAAAACATGTTGGAGGCTGTGAGAAAATAACAAAAGTTACAGATCTAAAACGCACATAAGAAACAGCGGCAGGTGTTTCGGCCTTCAGTAGACGCGCGACTGGAAATGAGGAGTTCAGGGACACGGGGTGGACAGTTTGATGGATAAATTACACAAGAAGTGAAACTTAAAGCCTGCTGTAACAGACTCATACTGAGCTACGGCGTGCTGGGATGTGAGCTAGAACAATCGCAAAAGCATGATGAACATCGCACTCCCTCTCTGTTTCTCTCTCTCTGGCCGTTCAGCCATCGGCCACAGCTAACCTTCATTTACCTTTGCCTTGGGGGAATCTGGAACAATACAGCAAATTAGAGTTAGAAAAAGGTTTGGGGAGAGAAATCACGATTCCTGTGGTATAAAAGATTGAGGCATTTCAATATTCTGAATAGTATCTTCTGTCTCAATTGAAACCGTGATATTTGTTTTAGAAGTGTCACTATTGAGCTTGAGTATTGAAGATCAGTAAGGCAAAAACTTAAAATGATGAAATGTCTTATCCGAACCACACACAAAACTGTTAATATGAAGTAATTTTTTATTTTTAATAAGCAATCACGTACTTATTATCAACAAAAACAGGAGAATATGAAAGTAAACAGGAATAAAGGAGTTCATTAAAAGTTATGCTATTTAATCAAAATGTGTCATTTCATCTCGGTCCTTTGAGACTGTCCTTGGAATCTTTTATTCTACAAATAAGACGACACTTAAGCACGGCAGATATTAAAACAAAACAGAGATGCTTTTGAAAAAAGTATTTGCATAGATGCATTTCTCAAGTGCCAGTGGTACACAATAATGTTTTGTCTTATAGCCTTGAAGAGAATTTCCATAGAAATCCTTTTTGTTATACCATTAAGTGACTCTTACACAGTATTTCTTAAGCCAACAAGGTAAAAGGAGTGAAAAATGCATCGTCAGGACAGAACGGATAAAAGCATGAGGTTTACAGACATTTTTCTGCATACATCATTTGTGGTACACTTTTTATGTGTAGATCAAACAAACAAGATGTTTGTTTATTGTCAAGGCTTGTGATCAAACGTTTGGTAGACTATGGGGAGGGTTTCCCACACAAGGTTTAAGACTGGTCAAAGACTAAAATAAATGTTAGAGCTGTTTAATAAAAAAATGACATCTTAGATTCACATTTCGTGTCTTTTGCGCGTGCATATTCGTTGTTTTAAATGTACACGCGCGACAAGCGCACTCAAATAGGCAGCGACGCGCAGTGGTGTAATGGTGGATTCACACGGTACGCAGCAGTCACGTTTGTCCAGTTCATTTTCAAAGGGAAACATGCGGTAAGCGGCAAAACGCAGGCGGCTTCGTTGGTGTAGCGGAGGCGGAGCGGTGCTCGTGCATCCAAAATCCTGCAACTTCCACGGGCACGGCTATGAGGATAAAAATATTTTATCTTTTTGTGAACGGCACTTCTTGTGTCATTTCATTTTGTAAAAAAACTATTGGACTACTTGCACGTAGCCTCGTGACGTAGGCTACATCCAACTTCAAATGGTACAGCTCATAGGTTCCGGTTATGTATTTACAATGAGCTGTTGCTGCCTATGCAACCTAAACTATTTGAAAAGATTTGAAGTATAATCTCAACATACAATATCAGCAACATAAGAAGATATATTCTAAACGCCACTAGGTACATCGTCTTTGAAAGAAAAAAAAAGAAAAAGGTTTTAATGCAGCACAAACGATCTGAGAAATCACTGGCTGATGAGACAGCATTTCACCGTTTCTCCTCACACACAGGTCCGTTGCAGACATTTAACCACCAAACGCAAATCACAGAACGATATAAAAAGAGTAAAATACCAGCACAGACTTCAAATAATGAGAATGCAGGGACCTGACAAACACACGCAACACATGCTTTTTTTAAATGTTTGAATCACTATGTTTTGTCATTATTTCATTGACAAATTTATGTACACTGACCAAAATTATAAACGCAACACTTTTGTTTTTGCCCCCATTTTTCATGAGCTGAACTCAAAGATCTAAGACTTTTTCTATGAACACAAAAGGCCTATTTCTCTCAAATATTGTTCACAAATCTGTGTTAGTGAGCACTGCTCCTTTGCCGAGATAATCCATCCACCTCACAGGGATGGAGTATGCTGGCCATGCAAGAACTGGGATGTTTTTAGCTTCCAGGAGTTGTGTACAGATCCTTGCAATATGGGGCCGTGCATTATCATGCTGCAACATGAGGTGATGGTCGTGGATGAATGGCACAACAATGGGCCTCAGGATCTCGTCACGGTATCTCTGTGCATTCAAAATGCCATCAATAAAATGCACCTGTGTTCGTTGTCCATAACATACGCCTGCCCATACCATAACTCCACCGCCACCATGGGCCACTCGATCCACAACGTTGACCTCAGTAAACCGCTCACCCACACGACGTCATACACGTCGTCTGCCATCTGCCCTGTACAGTGAAAACCGGGATTCATCCGTGAAGAGAACACCTCTCCAAAGTGCCAGACACCATCGAATGTGAGCATTTGCCCACTCAAATTGGTTACGACGACGAACTGCAGTCAGGTCGAGACCCCAATGAGGACGACAAGCATGCAGATGAGCTTCCCTGAGACGGTTTCTGACAGTTTGTGCAGAAATTCTTTGGTTATGCAAACTGATTGTTGCAGCAGCTGTCCGGGTGGCTGGTCTCAGACGATCTTGGAGGTGAAGATGCTGGATGTGGAGGTCCTGGGCTGGTGTGGTTACACGTGGTCTGCGGTTGTGAGGCCGGTTGGATGTACTGCCAAATTCTTGAAACGCCTTTGGAGATGGCTTATGGTAGAGAAATGAACATTCAATTCACGGACAACAGCTCTGGTGGACATTCCTGCAGTCAGCTTGCCAATTGCACGCTCCCTCAAAACTTGCGACATCTGTGGCATTGTGCTGTGTGATAAAACTGCACATTTTAGAGTGGCCTTTTATTGTGGCCAGCCTAAGGCGCACCTGTGCAATAATCATGCTGTCTAATCAGCATCTTGATATGCCACACCTGTGAGGTGGATGGATTATCTCGGCAAAGGAGAAGTGCTCACTAACTAGACAGATTTGTGAACAATATTTGAGAGAAATAGGCCTTTTAGAAAATAGTCTTAGATCTTTGAGTTCAGCTCATGAAAAATGGGGGCAAAAACAAAAGTGTTGCGTTTATAATTTTAGTAAGTGTATATATCCATAAGTAAATGCAATTTTTGTCAATAGGCCTATGTAAAAATGGCCTATGTTCATGACAATGTACGCAATAAAGCATCTTACCATTTAGGCATTTTTCGTCTTTCAAAATGTCCATCTAAAGCGTGTGCTGGCTTTCAATGCTAAGAATGGTAAGTTTGGAAAGTCTCTCTGGCTCGTTGCACTTCTCAGACAAGTTTAAATTAGTTTTAATTTAGATATCGACATCTCAATCTCCACTGGTGACAGTGATGGTTAAAAAAACTTCAAGGCATATAGCGTGCCCTGCGTGCCCATCCGTTACGCCACTGGCGACGCGATGCGCATGCTCAGCGACGCTCCCGCTTTTCAAGGCATGTCGGCACCGCATTAAGATGAAAATATTTCAACTTTTCAGAATGCCGCATACGCACGGTCATGTGACATGAACCAACCAGCCAATATAGACAAGTTCAGTGAAGATGGAGACACAGATGATCACAGCATAAATAAATCTAGTAGCAGACCTATTGCAAGGTATTTTCAGCGCATATAATCCATATATCCTTTGTTTAAACCTCCTCGTCTTAACGGCTATTGTGGCATTCTCATCAATTGCGTATAAATAAAACGCGCTGTGTCAATATCGTGTAATACGTACGCCAAAGTTAAATTTTGCATGCATATGATACGCCAATTTTAGCGTGCGTGCATATTAAATGGCAATTTGTCTTAACCTGTCGCCTAACCCTAAACCTAAGTGTAACGAGTTCAATACTGTAGATAGGAAGGAAGAGGACAAGGTTGGCTGGACTGCTACTGGCTTTATTAAGATCAAAATAGAAACAAAACTTAACAGATACGGGTGTTCACTTAGCACCCCCTTTAAATCGGAAGTATATAACACAGTCTTTCGATAGTTGCTTCTTCCAAGATCGCTCCTTCGATTCCTCTGAGTTCCACACAAAGACCAGTAAGCAGTCCGTCTCTCTCTCAATCCCACTCTGTCGTCGCGGACCTTAAATGTGGTCTTTCCACGCCCTTACTGAAACGAGACGCAGGTGTTCGTCATTTGCACTTGACCCACTTACTCAGCGCTTGTCTCCCAGCTCTCTCTCCCGCTGCAGACCTCGCTGAACCACGCCCCACTTGCCACATACCCCCACCGCCCGACTCAGGCTGGGGAGCTATTTCGACTAATATACAGCTCCTCACCCCCCACCTCCTGGGACAGGACGACACCCAGCCCTCTGTCCGATGCGTCAGTCTGCAACAAGAAATGGAGAGAAAAGTCAGGAGAGTGTAAGAGCGGCCCACCACACATAGCAGCCTTCACCTGGGTAAACGCCTGCTGGCACTGCTCCGTCCATTGGACCCGATCTGGTGCTTCCTTTTTAGTGAGATCAGTCAGCGGGCTGGTGAGGTCAGAATAATTAGGCACAAACCATCTGTAATATCCCGCCAGCCCCAGGAACTGTCTCACCTCCTTTTTGGTCTTGGGTCTCGCACATGTCGCAATGGCTGCAGTCTTATTAATTTGGGGATGCACCTGTACGTGACCCAAGTGGAAGCCCAGATACCTGACCTCCACACACGAAACCGCACACATCTTCAGGTTGGCCGTAAGGCCGGCCGCCCTCAGCGTCCCAGGACCGCCCTCAAATGCTGGATATGCTGCTGCTTGCTATAGATGATAATGTCATCTAAGTAGGCAGTGGCATATGCCGTATGGGGCCGGAGGACATGGTCCATGAGTCCCTGAAAGGTGGCCGGCACCCCGAATAAGCCGAACGGAAGTGTTGCGAATTGGTGTAATCTGAACGGCGTTGTGAAGGCTGTTTTTTCTTTAGATACCGGCGATAAGGGGATCTGCCAATATCCTTTCGTTAAATCCAATATCGAGTAAAAGCGAGCCATGCCTAGCCGATCAAGCAATTCGTCAACCCGCGGCATTGGATAGGCGTCGAATTTCGATATTGCATTCACCTTGCGATAATCCACACAAAACCGGAACGAGCCGTCCGTTTTGGGGACCAAAACTATCGGGCTCTCCCAGTCACTGGTGGATTCTTCTATTACCCCCATCTCGAGCATCGCCTCTAATTTCGTCTGAACTACTTTTTTGTTGTGTTCAGGTAAACGATATGGCCGGCTGCGTACTACTATGCCTGGCTCCTTCTCGATATGGTGCTGGATGAGGTTCATTGACCGGGTAGGGGCGAGAACACGTCTGCAAAATCTCAAAGGGGGAAAACCCCGTGGAGGCTTGCGGGACCTCCCGCACAGCGAGAGGGGTTCCAACCATTTATCTCAATTTTTGGCGTCCTCGTGAATGAACTTACGAATCATGGTTTTTAATGTGCGATTAAACCGTTCCACCAGACCGTCTGTTTGTGGGTGAAAGACACTGGTGCGGATCGATTTAATGCCCAACAACTCATAAAGTTCGTGTACCATATGTGAGATGAACGCCGTGCCTTGGTCCGTGAGGATCTCCCTGGGGATCCCCACACGGGAGATTAGGCGAAACAGCGCGTCGGCAACACTCTTAGCAGAAATGCTCCAAAGCAGCACTGCAAACGATGTCCTCTCGCTGATCGTTCTAATGGCCCGATGAGGTCGATACCAATTCGTTCGAAGGGGACCTGCACTAACGGAAGAGGGCGCAATGGCGCTTTTGGGGAGGCCGGTGGGTTTACCAGCTGACATTCGCGACAAGAGGCGCACCACCTGCGCAATCGGGTTATTATATGATTAAGTGTTGTCGTTTGCCCTAAATGTCCCACCATGGGATTATAATGAGCCGCCTGGAACAGCATTTCCCGACGGCTCTGTGGCACCAACAACTGGGTTGTATCTTCCTTTGTTTGAGCATCTTGGGCTACTCGATACAACCGGTCTTTTATAATAGCAAAGTAAGGATAGGAAAGCAGCCGGGCAGGTTGTAGAGGCTGTCCATCAACACACCGGACCTGTTCAAACGCATGTTTTAGCGATGCATCTCGGGAAAGTCATCGCGCTCCGAGAGAATCAGTCTCTCGATTTCACTCTGTTCCCCTGGTTCAGTTTCTCCCGCCTGCACGAATGCCCCCTTCCCCTGCTTCTTTTCCCAAGCAACATCCGCACATAAATATCCCAATAATTCCGTAAAAGCAGGCCAATTGGTCCCCAGAATTAGTGGATGTCGTAGGTGAGGATTAACTGCCACCTCTACTCTATGCTTTTGTCCCCTGAATTGTATAACGGCGGACATTAACGGATACTTCACCACATCCCCGTGCACACACCGCACCTGAACCAGGCAGCTTGTTTCCAATGCCCCGGGCCGAACCAGGCTTTGATGGATTGAGGTTTGGTTACAACCGGAGTCCACCAAAGCATTGTGCCTACCTCCATCACGGGCACCTATCCACGAAATGGTCCGGGTCCCCGCATTCCAGCAGGCCGGCCCAGATCTCCCCGCCGCCCTGGTGGCAGGAAGTGGAGCAAGTGCAGGACGTGGAGAGAGCGCAGAAGCCGCGGTGGTGTTGTTGTCCAGCGTGGTCATCCCCGCCCCCCTCGGCGGAGCTCTTGGTCCCACCGCGTAGTCCGTTGCGTAGCTTGCTGCTAGACTTGAGGAGGACCGGGAGGACGGGACCTAGGGAAAGGGACAGGTCGGGGAGAGAAGAATCCTGAGGGGATGAGAGAGAGACAGATATAGGAGGAGTTCGCCAACCCCGGGGCACACCACCATCTAGTCCTCAGCGAGTTGGATGGCTGAGTCCAGCGAAGTCGGATGGTGGCACTGGACCCACTCGGCTGTCTTCCTGGGTAGCCAAGTGACAAATTGCTCCAGCACCACGCGCTCGATGATGGTGTCCTCCGGGCTTCGGCCGACCCGCTACAGGATGGCCTTCTTGAGATCGTCGAAGACCAGGAGGTTCTGCACAGGCAGCGGTCGGGCAGCCAGCTGCACCTCTCCCGACAGTAATGGCAGCAGACGCATTGCCCATTCCTCCCGTGGCCAGCCAGTGGTCTCCGCGGTCTTTTCGAAAATCTCGAGAAACGCCTCTGGAACGTCCTCCGGCGCCATCTTGTTCATCGGGAGTGGCCTGGTGGTAGCTGCTTGGGCTGCTGTTTCCGCCTGAACCCCCTGGTCTATCCAGCTCCGGAACCTCTCGCGGTCTTCTTGTTGAGCCTGTATGATCGCCTGGAATCGGCGTTCCTGATCGGTCCTCAGGTCCAACAGTGCCTGGTGTTGTTTGCGGTGGAGGACCGCGAGGGATGAGATGACATCCGCAAATGGCGTAGTCGCTGAAGTCTGCATGACGGCGGTAGCCCTCCTACTTCCTTCACGGGTTTCGGCACCAGTGTAGGTGGACTAGGAAGGAAGAGGACGAGGTTGGCTGGACTGCTACTGGCTTTATTAAGATCAAAATAGATACAAAACTTAACAGATACGGGTGTTCACTTAGCACCCCATTTAAATCGGAAGTATATAACACAGTCTTTCGATAGTTGCTTCTTCCAAGATCGCTCCTTCGATTCCTCCGAGTTCCACACAAAGACCAGTAAGCAGTCCGTCTTTCTCTCAATCCCACTCTGTTGTCGCGGTCCTTAAATGCGGTCTCTCCACGCTCTTACTGAAACGAGACGCAGGTGTTCGTCATTTGCACTTGACCCACTTACTCACCGCTCGTCTCCCAGCTCTCTCTCCCGCTGCAGACCTCGCTGAACCATGCCCCCCTCGCCACACTAAGGTTAGCGTGCATGCATATTATAACCTCTACACTAACCCAAACCCTAAACCTAACAGTATTATTTCAGTGTTTCCTCTTCATGTACGTTTAAAAATGGCTGCTCTCCACCAAGGTGCACGCAAACATTGCCGTATCATATACACGCAAAATCAAACTTTGGCGTAGGTATAACACGATATTGCAACAGCGTGTTATTTATACGCAATTGATGAGAACGGGTTGGGCACATGGTTGCTAAGCGACGACAGACACCAGGAGAGCGCAAATTCCTAGGCGCTTTGAAAAAAAGAAGAAAGCAGTGCGGCTCGCATTTTCCACATGGTTTTAGCTAAATGTGAAAAGCCCCTTAAGATGTCTCAGTGCCATTGTTTTGTCTCGAGATGTACACAAGTAATGTTTTTTGTATGGCATGTTTGTAAAAACTATTAAATGTCCTAATTTAACTAAGGCCTAGTCCTGGCTTAATCTGTCCAGGAAACCGCCCCATATGTATCAATTTCTTAATGCTGCATTTTTTTGGTTAAAAACAAAAATCTAGTTTTCAACAAATACGTAAAGAATCGGTACACTCTTAAAAAAGCTGGTTAATTATGATCAAATTATTTGTGCTAGGCTATTTAACATGTGTTATTTTAACACATTTTGTGTTGAATTTGCATGAAATAAATGAAAGGGACAACACAAGTTGTGTTAAAAGTAAGACAAAATTTTGTGTGTTGTGCTTAACTGAACACAAAATGTGTTGTTTTAACACTACTGTTTTTAGAGTGTAAGCTTCTAGATTTATAAATTTGAGCAGTTGGGTACGATTTTGCAGGTGCCAAAACGATTTTTGCTTCATCCCAAGTGAAGTTCACAAAGTAACCTCTATAGAGGTTTATTATATTTATTTATAAATTGGACAGTATAGTAAAGCCAACAAATGTCCAGCATCCATTGGAACTCATTTAATACTGTTTTAAAAACACCAGGATGTGACTTTAAGTTTGTTGGTAGAATGTGCAGAAATAAAAGCATAGGGTTGCTACTTTGAGGAACTTAAAATATAAGATTTAAAAAATATATATTTAGTTCTGATCACATTTCCATTTGTGTTATTTAATATTGTTTATCTCTACTATTATTCTCAAATTATTCTAGAAAAGTCCATACTTTTGATTGGTGGTGTATATGTTAATCTGGTCGACTTGTCAGTGCATTACTTTCATCTGATCTCTTAAAGGGCAACATTACAACAGAGCCGAGGGGGGTAACAAAGTGTTGGTTACAGATGCCCCAACCTCTACTATAATGAAAAGGGGTCACCGGGTCATACCGATAGTGCTGCCCCTCTTGCATAAATATTTTACGCCATGTGAATCCCATCTTTCAGAGCTCAGGACACGCTGACTGAAGGTTTCTTCAGGGCGAGGCCGCAGGTTGACGGACATGCACAAAAAAAACAGGCCCACCAAACAAAGGCCATTCAACCCGAGTGGAAGACAAGTCTGCTCCTTTGGTTTCTTCATGCACCGTCAGAAGTATTAAAACGCATGAAAGCCTGCAGTGACAGAGACTCTGAGCTGCTGATAATGTGAGACATTGTTCTCTTAATCATTGTGGAAAAGATGAGAGAGTGAGAAAGTCGCTGGTGTGGCGCGACTTTCTTTGGAGGAGATGAGGACCGTACAGTAACATGAAACAAGATTTCAAATAAAGATAATCAACAGTTTCTGCTGAGTCGCTATTGTGACGGGACACATAATGTCTCTGCCATCAATAGAGGTGTCAAAAAGCGAAACAATGCGCAAGAAGTGAAGGAGGGAAACAGTAGCTCCTTGTCATTGTTGTGCCGTGTAACGTGAGCTTCTTAGAAGACTTCTTCTTTCATCTGAACTACAGATCTTTTCTCATGCTGTTCTCCCTCCCACGAGGGGCCGAAAGATTCAGAGTTCATGAACGGGAGGAAGACCCTTCAGGTCGGCTGGTAGAATAGACACATTTGCTTGTTTGCGTGATTAAACCGTTGTCTGTTACAATTGTTTTGTTTTTAATATTGACAATATTAATGATATTGCATATTATAGACGGTTTCAGCTTCAACAACATAAACAAACATTATGTGGCCCAAACTTAACTTCTGATAGACCTCCGCCAAGAATCAATAACTGTTGAATAGTTTTGATTTAATTTAATACAATTATATTACAGTAAAATATTCATATAAGTTTACATTTACATTTAGTCATTTAGCAGACACTTTTATCCAAAGCGACTTACAGAGAGTTCAGGGAGCAATAAGCGATATGTCATACAGGAGCAATAATACAATAGGTGCTAATACAAAGTTACTAGTTTCAGCAAAAGCTTGACAAATACCTGTTGAGAGAACGAGAGAGGGTTAGTTTTTTTTCCCTCATATGTCTGTCAAGTATTCACAGAAAAGATGGGTTTTAAGTAGTTTTTTGAATGTTGTGAGAGATGTGGTTGACCGGACTGAGTTAAATACATATTAATATAAATTAAATATAAAATAAATAGTTATATTATAACCAAACACAGACCAGAAGTTAACTTCCGGCAAGGTGCATGTGTCTAATGAAACCGTCATAACTCCACAAAAAAATATTTCATGCACAAATTGCACCTGACTTTTATAAAGTATATAGAACCTTTCAAACCAGAAAAAAAACTCTACTGCTATTGCTTTTTTTCAGCATTTTCCAACTCTAAATAAGTCAAGAACTTTTTCCATTTTATTAAATATATTATATTAGTTAGTATGCGTTGTAATACTTTTGAGGTAGCACTTTACAATAAGGTTGCATTTGTTAATATTAGTTAATGCATTACAGCTACACTGTTAAAAATAAAGGTGCTTAAAAGGTTCCTCACAGCGATGCCATAGAAGAACCATTTTTGGTTCCACAAAGAACCATTCAGTCAAAGGATCTCTTTCTTACCTTTTCATAATCATAAGAACCTTTTTTCGCCACAAAGAAGCTTTTGTGAAACAGAAAGGTTCTTCGGATGTTAAAGGTTCTTTTTAGAACCATTAAGACAAAAAGGTTCTTCTATGGCATCAAAGAACCTTTTGAAGCACCTTTATTTTTAAGAGTGTAACATGAACTAACAATAAACGATTTTTAAAACGTACAACATTTATTAATCTTAGTTTATTTTAATTTCAGCATACTTATACATTTTAAAATCAAATATTGTATCTGTTAACATAAGTTAATACACATTGAACTAACATGAATAATTCTATTGATTTAACCAACATTAACAAAGAGAGAAAATCCTGAAAAACTATATTGCTCATTGTTAGTTCATGTTAGTTAATGCATTTACTACTGTTAACAAATACAACCTTACTGCAAAGTGTTACATTTTTTTGATAATATAAAATATACAAAAAAATCATAATTATTATAATATCATAAAATAATTAATTATTTTTATAATTAACAT
The DNA here is from genome assembly GCF_024868665.1 of Triplophysa rosa. Taxonomy (NCBI): domain Eukaryota; kingdom Metazoa; phylum Chordata; class Actinopteri; order Cypriniformes; family Nemacheilidae; genus Triplophysa; species Triplophysa rosa. Next base: position 12,670,834 of record NC_079899.1, read on the forward strand.
CATTCATTTTTTTTCTACTTGATAAAACAGTATGTTTGTTTAATAATTGGCATAGCACAAAAGTGTGTAGACCGCATCCAGTGCGACGAATGAAAGGAGGAGTGTATTTGTGAGTGGAATATGTTTTAGACAAGTTATTATCTCAAAGCCTCACTGGTTGAGGTGAGGAAAGCTTTCAGTGTAATTTGCTCTTTCCGCTAGCCAGTTAATGTACCTGCTCTGTGGACAGACAACTGCAGTGTATAATTACCACTGCATGCACTCTGCTTACTAGCATGCCAATTATTTTCACCAGTTAGTCGAGTTCATCTAATCATGTTTTTCCCTTGTTGTTTTTATTTTTTCCCCAACGATCCGGGAACGAAATCTGTTTTTACTCCACCAGCATTTCATCTGTGAGTTTTGCGTTAGGCACCGCTTTCTGGAGATTTTATTGGTTATGGAAAGACATCCCTATCACGTCCCAATTTTAAAACAGACCAGATAAAAAAAGTTTTCAGTGCGTATCGTCGTTGGCTAAACGATAGCACTGATGCTAAGCTAACTAGCACGTCTCTCACTGCCACCTGTTTGATGGAGGAAAAAATAGCTAGTTTCTTTCTAGTTGCCTTGTTAATTGTTCATTTTACATCTGTGACACCAGCAGCTAAGTATTCAAATCTTAGCTACAATTGAGCGGCCGGAAAAAAGAATGCGGTCAGATGTTGCAACAGACGGAAAATGTGCACACGCTAATTCGTCGGGGTCTCCCTTGCCTGGAGCGCTCGGCACCAAGCTGTTTTGGTTCTTTTCGGAAAGGAGCGGGTTAAAAATAAATAAGCATGTTGCAGTATGTCACAACAAACAGATGCGGAGGGGGGCTGAATGCAAGACACATATTTGGCTCAAGAGCTGTTTAGGGGTCTGATCGTTCTTGCGCTAATTTGCGTGAGGGGAGTGTAATCATGACAAACATTTCTATCATTACCAGGTAATACGAGTTAATCGTTTGGTTTACACTCTCCGGCTGACATACCATTAGAGACTGTGCAGACACTGTAACTAGAGCATTAATAAATTCAAAATGTGCCTATTAGGATGACAGCTTTGGAGGTGCAAAGGAATAACAGTTATCACTTGGCAGAAGCTGATCTCGCCCCATCTGCTGAGACTTTGCATATATTTTCAGCTTCCTGAGCAATGATTAGGGCTGTCAGAACCTCTTTAACCTTCTAACTGCTGGTCCCAACTGGCCCTAATTAGAGATTAATGATTTCTAAAGACACAGGCTGTGATGGAAACTGCCTCTGCTGTTTATGTACAAATTAAGCACCAATTACTTCGAGCATCGGCGCCACTATTGACGTACGGATGAAATATCCGACACGAAAAAGGGCAACTGTGAGACCGTGAATGAAACCGCTTCCGATGAAAAAGTTGGGCGAGACCCTTTCGAGACCTCGTCACCCACGCCCGGCTTGTTTGTTTTTGATTTCCTCTCAGAATTCTCTTCCTGCTGGTTGGTCAAGAGCAGGTACCCTCCCATAAACGGCCATCCACGAGTGCCTTCTCCAACGGTCGCAAAAGTCATTAAATCAAACTATGCGCAACTATTTGATCTTGTTCTCAGATTCTCGTCCAAAGGCGCTCTCGAACAATCAACCAAGGTGCTTCTTTCATCTCCCGGCTCTCTCTGACTGCTCTCCACTCGTAAACAGCACTCGCATTTAAAAAATCACGGCGAAAGTTGTGATTAATCTTTCATCAAAATCTGGCTTTTATTCGGCTTTATGATATGCCATGTCTGTCATTCCTTCATTGAGGGAATGTGGAATATCTATGAAATATTTAGAGCGCATTTGCTTCCTTTTTGTGTGCGTCGGGGCTGAAATGTTGGCTGAGCTGCTCGCTCGACTCTTTGAGGCCATCTGGAGAGCCCGCTCACGTGGGAGAAATCCAGTGAGGCTCTCTCTCGCGAGCCGCCCAGCCTGCCCAGATGATGGTAACCCCTGAGATTCGGTGTCGCACTGCATTGTGGGATCAGACAGCTCGCGGGGACGCTGAGGGAAACAAAGAGCCCCCAGCTCTTGCCAGATCAATCCAATAACATCAAAGGGCCTGACAACTACACAGGGCCTATCAAAAGTGCACCACTCTGCCTTGCCTGGCTCACAGGTTAGGTTTTTTTGGGGACGGATCTAGTTTAGTACTTCAACTTAAGCCTCACCCCTGCGAGGATACATGGTCTAATTTACCATGCGTCTATGTTAGCGCTCGTGTGCAGATGTGCCCGTGTGCCACGGCTGAAACCACGTTAACTCGTAATAACTTAATTACGTGGATTCGGGATCATTGGGAACGCTGGTAAAATTGACGTGATCGGCTTGGGGAAAGGGACCTCGTGTGCGGTGATCTCTCCACGGGATCTTTCCTGTTGTATGATCATTATGGACCACAGTGGTTAGCACAGCGTGACTGCAGCTGTGTTATTCTTTCTGAGTGAAACAATGTTTTTGGATAATATGAATCTGATCTGTAGGGTTGTGTCATTCAAATTGTTCTGCTTCAAGTTTAAAAAAGCAAAAAATGTGTTTCAGGTGGTTTTCAGGCATGCCTGAAATAGTATTTTCAATTAGTCTCAATACTCCATCTAATGCCATGCTGTCACTGTAATGAGAAATAAAAAACACAAATTTGCAGCCACTGGAATGGATAGCGTTCAATAGGCTATGTGGATGCTTTTCATCAGAGTAGCACCAATCTTCTCCTCGGCTCTCTCTGTCCAGATCTGCTGATGTCAGGAGGTGTTGGCCCAAGCCTACTTCGCTTGGCATGGTCCAGGAAGTCTCATGAACACACACACGCACACTCGCACACACACACACACACACACACACACACACACACACACACACAAGACAAAGAGGTCTGAAGGCGAGCCAGCATTCGGGCACTTTTGTCATGTGTGCTCATGTGTGACGGGGTGAGATCACCCAAACCACATGCACCTGAGTCCCCTTTCTCCACTATTTATTCACACTAATCTCTTCACTTTGGAGGAGGGAGAGAAATGGTACACACCTTTCACAACCGAAACAAATCCATGAAGAGTGAATTTGCTTCTTGATCTCAGTTTCAATGACATCATCTGTTAGAAGTCTCTGTTGCTCAGTTGGTGACCACAAGATCAGGTGTTCAATTCCCAGGGAACAAACTAACTGAGAGGTGAACCTAAGTATCCTAAGTATCTAAGTGTTTTATTTTGGAAAAATGTAACTTTACTACGAAGCATATATCATACTTTTTATGTCACTGTTTTATGCATACATGTTGTTTTTTACTTTTAATACTTTGTCAATTCAATTAAATATTATACTTTCTTACTTAAATCAAGTAAACTTTTTTAGTAAAAAGTTCTAGATACTTGAGTACTAGATTTTTTTGAGTATTAAAGTATAAGAGGTATAAAAAGCACATAAATAATGTGTTTATGAAATTCATTGGTGCAAAAACTTGGTGTGTGGATTGTAATGTGGTGAAGTAATTTTTTTCCAGATACTTGTACTTAAGTAGTAGAGTAATTTTTTTTAAGTACTATCCACCTCTGTAATTCTCTGTTGACTATGCTGTAAATGTCTTTTCCTGTTGCCATTGAGCAATACAGGTCTCTCTCTGCAGGGAACGTTGTTATTTTATCATACTATTATATAGATATTTTGTGTCCCTAGCCCCACCCATAGCCCTAACCATGGTAGTATAAAAATCAGGCTGATAAATGTATAGCCATGATACATGAATCTAAAATATACCAAAAATGTGTGCATTATATTCCAAGAAATCTGAAGCTGTACAGTATGTAAGCAGTAAGAAGGGCACACTGAAATTCGCTGCAAAGCTTGCAAATGTTATTTAAAAATATATATTCAATCTTGGAGTGTTGTATTTGGTCACAAGACACTTTGCCAAATTGTTTGACGTCACAGAGTGATGCAACTTTAGGCCTCTTGTGTGTTAAATTCCAAGTCGTCTGAAGTTACACAAGTCATTGTTTAGACATTTTAATGGGGATGTTGTCATTTTTTAATCTTGACAGTCAAATATCCTCCATAGTCACACTGTAGAAAAGCTAATACATTCTGATAAAAAGTAAAATAATAATAATTCTTTGGCATTACCCTGAAGCTTTTATGACATAAGAGTGAGTACATGTTAACAGAATTTTTATTTATCTCTAAAAGAAGGGTCTGGTGAAGTATTCGAATCATTCAATGTGACTTCACCCCAATATGACACTAGAATAATGTGGTGGTGGAGGATATAACTCATTGAAGAGATGTTTCCTTATGAGAGCGTGTTGTAGCTCAGAGTGATCAACGATATTTCGATTGATTTGCCCAGACATTTCTAAAGAGCAAAACCATTACGGCACAACATCAAATCCCTGTGACGGACAACCGCTACATTCTTGCAGTTCTTAAATCGCTGATTTTTTAAAAACCCACATCGGTTATAGAATAGAAGATAAGCACTTTAAAAAGACCCTTAAGTGCTGAACGTTTTGAGATTCAGCCTATGAAGAATAAAACACCAACTTAATTGCAGTCAACAAGTCCTGAGTAGCCTTGGCATAACCACGGCACGCTCTCTGTCATTATTATTCCTTACGTCTTTGTTGCAAGGTAAATGTGAAATGTTTTTGCTCATAGTGGGAAATAGTGACCTTCATAATCTAAGGCCATTTATGGTAATTAGATTATGTTTTCAGGCAGAATTCATATGTATGCAGAAAGCAATGGAGGCCTGAACAATGATGGTAAAGTACTGCACATAAGGAGCGGACCCTTAGCAGGACTTCTCTAAATTAAGACTAAAAGCTCAAGTGCCCCCTCTCCTCGTCTTTGTAATAAGACTTTTAAAAGCAGCGTAAACTGTGCTTTTTCTTTTTGTCTCTAATGGATTTTTTATTTCTCTCAAACATGCATAATAATTAAGTTCTTCCTTATTAATTATAGATGCAGTTTTCTTTCATGTGATTTTTCCATCTGAGCTCAAAGCCTGTCCATAACAGCAATGCTCGTCTTTGTTGAGGACTTTGTACCGATGACATGCGCAGTTTCCTGTTGTTTGCACAGAGCCGTTTGCCCAAGTCTTTCAAAACCTTTACTGAGGTTGATCAATTCTGGGTATTAATACGTTGTATGTACCATTTATTTTGGTTTGTTTGGATGGTCTTTTTCAGATCAAGTCGGTTTAAGGTTGAACTTCCCAGAAACATGTGCAGGGTCTTTCTTCCTATAAGTGACTCACCGGCAAGCACTTCCTCGGGTTCAGGTTCATTTGAAGACCGTTGCTAATGGCTGCTGATGGGTCAAGGTCGGGTCAGAAGGCGATGTTTGTTGATTTGACTTCAGCTTCATGCTCTCTATGGCTTGCTTTAAGGTGGTAAAAGGTGAACTAACAGGTGAAACCTGCATGTATTTTCTATAAGAAATCAACGGTTAAATTGTGGGCGAATTGTTTACTTCAAACTAAGTTTTTGATCAAAAGATTAAACGCTTTGTACTCTTATGGCACATCACATGCTTTCAAACCATTAATGCTATATATATTTTTGAAACACATTCCTTTAAGGAATTCATATTCAATTCATACCAATTCCATTCAGATTTTAAGAAAAATATAAATTGTGTCTGTGTAAAATGTAAATTTCTATTGTAAAAAATGTAAATCATGACATATGCAGAGCTGTAGGCAAAGGATACTAAAACATGTAAAGTTTGAAGTTAATATCCAAAATATTAAAATATTGTGTATAATATTTATAATTATATATATAATTGCTGTTTTAGTTTTTTTCTAACTACGCTATTATTCTAAAAATGTGGAAAATATAATAGTAAAAAATTAACTTTTTAACGAGTGATCAATCAAAAGAATTTAAAATACTTCAAAAATACAGTAACTTTTTGTAACAAAGAAGCTTTACCACATAAATCTGTATGTACAGTAAAAAAACAGTGAGCAATGAGCAGACGTTAGCTCTCATTGGCAGTCATGTATGTGAGAATCCTTGGCACAGAAGGCCATCGCAGATCCTTACTCAAGAAGCAGATGCTAACTTACCCCTGACATATTGCCCAAGAGTAAGAGAAGCCACTGCGGAAGATATTAAAGCCATGATCCTCACAGGCAACCCCAGCAAAAGATTTGTAGTAAAAAAAGGCTTTTACTTTCTAATGAATATGCTGAACGACAAGCTCCTTCTCAGAAACAAGAGCAGATGGCCATGAGACGGATTCTGCGAGAGAGGCAGAGATAAGGATTTCAGAAGTGTTTGTAAGCAGGCTTAAGGTCTGACGATAATGTTTACCGTATTTACAGTAAAATACCGCATGCGATCTGAAATCTCTTTGTAGATAGGTTTTATAGTGTCGTCTTGGGTTGTTGTGTATTGTTTTTGTATAATTTCTGTAGTTTGTTCTCAAACAGGAGCGGGGTAAAATGTGTCAGCAGGTAAACTGTCCACAATGTTTAGCACGTGACTATATGCTTAGAAAGGATCTGCCAATAGAGCTGCCTGTGATTGAGATTATACAATTAATTTTATGAGAAAGCAAAATCATTTTTGTCTACAGTAATAATATGTAGAATGTTGGTGTATATAACCCCCTGCTAATTTTATAAATGAATTATTACGTGTTGCGGCACTGGGGTTTTGGTGGGTATTAAATCAGAAAATTATATTTCCTAACTGATTTATGAAAATATAAATTCATAATATGTCATATAATTTATATAAAAAAAATATTTCAATATAAATTAACAATGCAACCTCTTAACATACACCAGGCTCTATATTATATGCAATTTCTACTAATTGCAATTGATAGCACATGTGCTAAGATTTATTTAGGACTAGAACTCATTCCTCCTCATTTACAAAACAACTTGAATTAGAAGTGGCACATCTTACACCAAACTCACATAATATCCAAGCATGTCTCTAAAAATTACTGTAACCCTGTTGCTTTAAACCATTATAAAGCACAAGTGAGAAGCCCTACTTACAGTAAGCAGGCCCTGGGAGTTCATTCTGGTGCATTTTCACAGGCCAGGAAGCAGCCTCCGTCCTGTCCTGAAGGGGCTTTTATCATTGTTTTACTGTATTATCTATAAATTGAATAATGCCTTAATCTGTGGATACGATGAAAGGGATTTCGCCACAACATACAGCCGTGATAAAGTTCTCAGTGAGAGTGGAGAGGGTGGGGGAAGATTATTCGTCTCATATGGGGGGGACTGTGCAATAGGCTACACTTTAACATCTCAGTTCTTGGGCAATCATGCAAGAAATCTGCAGTTTATAAAAAAGCATGCAAGTTGCAAATTGTGACAGATGTCTCAAAGAGTGGAATCCCCCCACCCATCCACCCATCCTATCCCGCTTCTAATATGGGAGAGGACAGTACTTAGACATTCTTGACCTTAGGAGTGCAAATCGTGCTACCATAAAAGACATCAATTTGGAGTGTGTACAAAGTATACATTAATTTATACTTCACCGGATTATCCGATGATAACCTAGAAACAACCGTGACAGATATGCAATATTTGCACGTTGTTTACAAAATGTATTATTTGTTCATTCCTCAAGATTAGGCCGCTTATGTCTGATTCTATAGATTCAGTTAACTAGATCATACAGCCTTTTAATAAAGTATGCAGAGCATTTAATTAACCTTTAATTATGTCTTAAGGACTTAGTTGTTTTGGATGAGGACAGTGTTTCAAGACAATACACTATTTGTATGATATGCAAATGAGGCTTGGAGATTATGGATACAATTTTTAATTAGACTGATATGGAATAACGGCATAAATAAACAAAAAAAAACTATTGTTTAAAGATCAAATTGCAATAAGAAAACCTGTTCACTTTTGTTTAATAATGTATACAACTTCATGTTCATGCAACACTGCGACTGGCTTCATGTTGAAATCTAAATGAATAGCTTTTTTTTGTACAAATGTTGTTTAATAAAAGAGAATCAACATCACTACATTAGATTTAAAATAAAAACATTTTATTGTTTAGAGGAGGTAGCTTTTAAATATAACAACTTTTCTACTTAGAAAACGCATAATAAAAAAGCAGAATGTGTTTTTTGTGAATAAGCACCTCTAAACTATTTAATGATTTTTGTTTGCATTGTATGGATTTTCTCTCGGTTATGTTAAGGTACTAAAGCAACTGGCATTCTTCATTTCCAAAGCATCTGACAAAATGTCTGTGTTCCTGCTTCCTGTGGTCCCGTCTCCTATTAACCCTAATGATGTGGGATTATGGAATTAAAGCCCCGTGTTGCACACACACCTCCCAGTGCCTCAGTAAATACTGTAAACCCATTCCTGCTCCGCAAAAATAAAAAAAGTGAAAGCTCACCGTCTGCTCTTAAGCTCCGCACACAGAAGGGTCGTGATCCAATCCAGAGCCAGGCAGAGTACGAGAGAAGAAAGAGCTCTGACCATTTTTAATCCTTGTCCTTTTCATTTCTCCTACCCCTGGGATTGAAGTGATTTTATTTAAACTGTCGGCTTGAGCCAAGGGATTGAAAATCAGGATTTGAGTGATTATCGTTTTATGAAGAAAAAAAACGTTATGCGTGTATATTGTGTGGCGCTGGTGTGTGCATACATAAGGGCATGAGTGTGGGAAATGGGAAATCTCTATTGTCCGAGAGATTGCACATGTCAGACTAATATATAGAGTGGAAGGGCCCATGACCATCACAAATAGCCCACTTGACCCTTAAACTGTATTTATGAAGTACTTTCAGAAAGCAAAACAGAGAAATGGGGATAACATACAGTAGTACTTTCAGTTCAACATGTAACAACACAATATCGTGGTGCCTACGGCTTTCATTGTTTTGCGTGTAGCTTTTACAAACCGTATTTCTCCTTTAGACAATAGATAAAATCGAAAAGAGGAACCGACTAATTCTCAAATAAGGCCACTAGTATCTTCCACCCACTGCCGATTCTTTTTGGATGGGTGAATCTTCTCGGTTATTTCATCTATTTTAACAAGAATGGGTTTAAAGGTGAAGAATCAAGTATTTGTTTTAATGAGTTAGCCATGACTAATGGTTGGGAAAGATACTCAAAACCACTCTAACCGTTCAATCTCACATGAAACAAGGCAGCTGTTTGAAACAAAAAGGACATCTGGTAAGTGTAGTTCACATACATTAAGAGGACTATTGTGAGGGCTTTTTCAGGCCTTTTAAAACTAATTGACACTTTTTGGCACGATCCATTTACTTTGCTGAGAAGTAACATTTTGGCTCTGCTCAAGAGATCCTTTGCATCCTTGACGCAGTTTTTTCCGGAATGTAAAAAATTATATTTGGACATTAGCATCTAACAAGTAACTTACCTTATGTAGTGTACACTTGGCTGGTATTATATGATTTATGTATTCCAATCTCAAACATATCAAACAAATACAAATAATGTGTCGCCTTGATTTATGTAATGTTTATTTTTTTAATTCAATTACAAATCCAGAATACACGTTTAACATATTCAACATATTTCATATTTCACAACATTTCTTTCATTCACCTTATCATGCACAATCAAACCTTTAATAAATAATTCCCCAGGCATTGTTTTCTAAAAATAATATGAATGACAATTACTGTATCATTATGTAGGGCGTGCTTATTGCTTCATTTAGATGCATAATGTGAAGCATATGCACAGTCCTCCCTGGTGACATTTAATAATTCTGATGTGACAGATGTTTACTTACTATAACAAAACACCACTATTAAAACTAGCTTGTGATTAAACACAAATGTGTAGATGGTGAAATGTGTTCTGTCAGGCTAGGGAGGTCACCCAAATAATGAAAATGATCAGTAAACATTTTGTCTGTTTCCAAAAGTTTAAAAAGAGAGACACTGAGGAAAAATCTTCTATTGTCATTTCTCATGACATCACATTTTACAGTCGTAATTTTTTCTGACGCTAATAGGAAGACACAAGATTCTTTCCCTGTGTAAACTGACCAACACTTCCTCATAAAGGCTTGAACAACGAGGTTATCACTGCACAATCTATCAGCTCTCTTACACCACCACTCAAAATTACCTCGTCCAAAATAAACTAGGTGTCATGCCCATTATACATGACTGACAGAACCCAAAGAAGTCAGTGTCTGTTTGAGTAAGCCGGACCATTATGCCACACATACATAATCCCCTTTAACATCCTTCCTGCCCTGTGTTGATTCCACTTGCGTCCTCCCAACACGATCTTAAAAAGAAGTATTCAACAAAAAAGAGGCTCTCCTTAGTCAAACACATACAATACATTTTAGCTGACGTGCTCACAGAGGCAAAACCAATGAAGTGGGTCAAGATATCGGCCATTCGTGTGTCTTTGTGTGCTGAAAGAGAATGCTGATGCCAAGTTATTTGGAGTGGGGTGATTGTGGCAGATGGGCCAATGCTCCAAAATGATTCCTCTTCCTCTGTTCTATTTCATGAGATATGATCACCAGGGATTATGGCTTGTCACAACTTCAGACGTAAGTGACTGTCCTCAACCCATAGTCAAGGATCAAGGGAAAATCTCCTCTTTGGGGACGATGTGAAATAATCCTCGCTCTCTGGGAAGTTTGATCTGTTCGGTGCTAAAGAATGCATTTTCCTCAAAAGTTACTTGTCCCAAAGCTGGCAGGGAGAGGTTGATCAGTTTTTTTCTGTGGTATTTTTTTTCTAGTTAGCTACTATGTTTGTTCTGCTCGCTGACACCTTATACAGTTTCAGCAGCAACAACATAAACAAAACTATATGTGGCTACAACGTAACTTCCAGTAGACGTCCACAAAGAATCCATAACCGTTAAATAGTTTAAATTTAATTTAATACAGTTAATATACAATAAAATATGAATGTACATTAATATAGTTATCAATTACATATAAAATAAATTGTTATCTTTAAACCAAACACAAACTGGAAGTTAACTGCGGGCCAGGTGCATGCGTCCAGTGAAACCGTATATAATATACAATAGTGTAAATAGGAGGCAGTGACTTTCAGCAAAACACCAATGATAAAAATGTAAAAATAACTATTAAACAGAACTCTGGAATACTTGATTCTGATTGGCCAGTCAATGAGAGATAACATTCCTAGATAACAACAGCCTAAAACTAAATGCACAGCATCATCCAGGTACTGTGAGTCATCTTGACCATACAAATAATTAACTTCCTAATAAATTAACTATAAATATGCCTATATACTAACATATTGATACTGTCTTTCTGAAACCATGTATCTCCATTTTTCGTCATTTTAATATTTTGTCATAAATCATTATTATTAGTCAACCTTTATGTTTGTCATTGTCTCTGGGTTTTGCAAATATCTAGCCAATAAAAGTATTATAAAGTGCTTGTTCACGTTGATAACACAGTATTTAATCATGTAAAAAGTACCGTTTATTCCATTTACTGAAAAACAGCTAATTTGGACGTCCGAGGTTTCTGTAGGACAGCAACGATATGAAATTGTATTTACAAATGATTCAACTAAATTGCTTAACAAACTTAAACATTGTTTTAATGCTGCGTCTTGGCATAAAGACAAAAGGATATTTTAGTCACAGAATGTTTGTATTTAACACAAATGAGCTAATAAAATACTTCAAATCAATCATTTGTGACCAATAATATACTAGTATGGCAAGAAGCCGTGTAATAAGTTTTGTGTTAGGTAGGGTTAGCGATAACAACCGACTGGCAGTACATTATCCCTTACTTATGTAAATAATTGTTCCACCAAGTAATGTATTTCATTTTCCTTAATACAGGCTGCTTGCTTTTGACAAGCTGTTGACAAGCAAAATGGCGCATTTAAATAAAATGTGCGGTTGCAGGTGTGCGTTCATAGTTGTTTAACAAAAGCTTTGAGTGTGGCTTATCCAATCAGAATTCAGAATCATAGCTATCTGTTTAATAACCACGGGTTTACCATATTTAAAGTTTAGTCGTCTTAATGTGTTTTTTAAACATGACCCAACTAATTAAAAAGTGTCCGGACCTGTAAAACGCTTAAAGTACAAACTGCTTGCAGTGATATTTGACTTTAATCTATCAGAAAACTTCACCCTCAGAATGAGACATCATAGAATAGTAATTAGGGAGTCTTCCCATTATTTTCCCTTGCAAAAACACAAGATTTTGCCTGCGGGGACTATTTTGTGGAGCTAAAATTAGTCCCCAGGTACCCGTTCTGCACCAGACAAAGCATTGGCAAAATTAAAGCGAGGGCCATCTTTCTGTTAAATGACCACTTCCCCTATTTAACACTTTAGACAGGAAGTAGTCAGTGGGAGTTAAAAAAACTTCCTCAACACGGCTTAAGTGGACAGACTCATTCAAGACAGAGTTTAGACACGTGCTCCCACGCTCAGACAGACGGAAGTGACCTCTCCTGCCTCTGGCACACAATATGCAGGATGTTATGGTTTACTTAACGCTTTGCGGTGGCGGACAGACAAGGTGCACACTGCCCTTCACTCGCGTACTGCGATGATTTATAGCAGAAATGGGCACTTTTTCCCTTTAGGAAGTCTTTGAGAGCTCCAACGAAGGATGCAGCTTTATGACTTCAGGAGGGGGTCTTCTTTATACCTGAGCAAAACGGGTGTCTGAAAGCCCCTAAATCAGGTGTATGGAAATAGACCAGGAGGATGTCGGAAAAGATCAAGCAGTCACGGTTCAAACGAAATGATAAGATGTAAAACAACTGTAAAAAAAATTGCTCACGGTTCACGTTTATTTCTGTAATAATTTGCTCCACAAAACCCATGCGATGCCAGCAGACAGTACATGACATGAAAGACGCACCTGTTGTTTGTTTTTCTCCAGAAGGAGCGGGTTGAGAAAGTCGATTGGCTCCTCGGAGAGGCTGAGCTCATGGATAATGCATAACTCTCATATGATGTGTGTCATATGTTCAAACACTGGTAACAAGCAGAACAAAACATCACCTTAACATAAGAAACAACATATGCTTAATTTCTCTCTCTCTCCTGCTCTTGATCGTCCATTATCTCTCCAAAATAAAAAACAGATTGACCAACTGTGCCTCTCAAGCAAATCAATCTGTGATGATGGCATGAACCAATGATGTTTTCCTTATATAAAATTGTCACTAAACCATAAAAAAACGTAATGAATTTCTGGACTAGTTTATTTGTTGAACACTGTATAGACGGTTTCATCGGACGTACTCCCTGGACCGAAGTTAACTTCTGATTTGTCTTTGGTTAAAATATAACAATTTATTTTCTATTTAACATATATTAATATTAATGAATATTATATAAATTAAATTAAAACTACTCAACAGTTACAGATTCTTTGCAAAGGTCTACAGGAAGTTAAGTCTGGGCCATATAACGTTTGTTTATGTTGTCTATAAGAAATATGATTTTGCATGCATCCTCGATTTATGTTAAAGGTTCTTGGTTTGCTATTCATAAAAATGTTTCGGAAATAATATTCCTATTAAGATCAACACTGTCGGTTTTGTTACACATATACTGTATATAGACATATTATGCAGATTTACGTACATTTGTATGGCAGCTTTAGGTAGACTTTTGCTTTTTTCAGATGTCAGGTTGATATTATAATTATAGTATAGAAGCAGATCTCCTAGCAGAAATAATCAGTAGTATGTTTAATACACCACCAAAACAAACAAAAAAACTTGTAAACAAACTGGAAAGCACTACAAGAGGTCGAGATTTATAAGTGCATCACCATTCACCTGTACTGTAAAGGTAAATCAAGCATGGGGCATTTCAAAGACTAATTGCCAGGTACATCTCAGCAGAAAGAAGTGTTTATGGGTAATCAACAGCAGGTGGGGTGCTTAATACGGCGGATGGGTGGCCAAAAAACCCTCACCATTTACCAAGCCATAAAAAATGACCGGAATAAATGAAGCATGCATTTCTGTTCTAAGTGAAAACATTGCAGTTGAATGTGTCTGTAGTTTTCCCCATCAATTACTGTTGAGGCTGTGTGCGACATGAGACATTTACATGCTACTGATCGTATAAAATACTAAACATAATCCCATCAAAAGTAAGTGTCTTTCAAAACTTCACTCCAAAATTACATTTATCATATCCCATACAGCTAGAAATAAGATGCCACAGCAGCCTTTCATTTGTTATGAAGTTCATCGTCCAGCTGTGATCTCAAAGAAACGCAAATACGACTTTGGCTTTCACTGTGAATGCAATAAGGCGTGTTAGCGATCTCTATTGTGATGAACGTCTACACCTAACAATCTCTTTCATCTTATTTATACAGGTTCATCATTGTTCAACTCCAAGAACAATAATAGTCTTCCTTTCTAATACAGTATTCTGACCATTCTAAGGGCCACGATTCTCATTTAAGCCATTTCTGAAAACAAATACACATTGTCTCTTACAGCCCTACCTGATGTGCCCCCACCCCCAATCAAAGAGATTACCTCTTGAGTACATTTCACCAGCGTATTATTTCACTCACAAATAGACGTATTAGTGCTTGCATTAACATAATCAGACTTTAACCATTACGTGTGCGGTACGTTAAGGTAACGTGGCTTCCTTCAAGACAGATTTCGTACAGGTAGAGTGAGCATAATACTAATAAGCCATTATTTACACATTTCTGCTTTATTACGCATCCTTGTTACGGTCTAAACAGCCTGGGGCTTTTCCTTACATGCTTATTGGAAGAAAGACACAAAGTGTATTGTGATTTCATAGAGGGAAGAATAAGGATAATCCTAATTGATTTTCATTAAGTGCGCTGCTGTAGAGCCCATGACTGGCCTAGTTTTTCTACGTCTGTATTAATCCCTTAGCCTGGTTTTTATAGGAAAAAATCCTAAGGACTGCCCCGGTAATGATTTATGTGTTCAGCAATTTGATAAAAAGAAAAAATAGAGGATCACTAATTGTCTGTTGTTTTTATGGTTATTCATGTTTTCTATCTTTTTATTTTTACCATTGAACTACAAATATGAATACTATAATGTAAATGTGAATATATTATCATGCAGAATTCTATTGTAAGATCATCATTGTGGTAAATGATGCTCCTGCGATTCCTACGGCAATTATTACACCCAATACTCTTCATATTCGCCTCAATTCTTAAATATTGTTATAAATTCAACCATGACTATATCTTTTTTTATTGGAAGGGCACTATTTAACCAGCAGTTTTTGTCCTTTCTTTCTTTCAGTCACGATAAAAATCCAATCCACTGAGCAACAGATCCTGTGGATCTCTTATCAAATATAGAAGCAAAATCTTTCTTTTCTGCAATTTTCTATACAAGGTAAATAAAGAGATTATACTGTAAGCAAGATGTCATTTGTTGTGTACAGTATGTCTCCATCTTTTACCTCTGCAAATTTGCTCTTTAAAACATTCCATTAAATAGCACCAACGTGTTTATTTTCATTTTATTCACAAGCGCATGCATGAGCTGACAATTTCATCAAGGCTAACGCCATGATGCAACAACCCTTTCAAAAGGTCCTCTCCCCTCGGCGCATTTTAGGGCCATTTCCAGCTTTCCACCGAATTTTTTTCCCCACAGAGTGGGAAACATGTAAAGTAAAAAAACAAACATAAGCCTCCTGACAAACTGGATGCGTTCAGTGAAGTTGCAAAAGAGCTGGAGTGTAGAGGAGGCAGATAGCATTGTTTGCTGTTAAGGCTGCTTCAGTTCAGTGCACTGATGTCTGAAGACCCCTATTCATTCTGGAGGCCAGAGGGCCATGCGGGTCCGGGTAGGGTCCCGCAGGCACTGAGGCACGGGGCCAGGCCTGGTCCTCTCTGCACTGCCAACTCGCCTCAAACCCTGACCTAACGGCCAGACACGTCAGGAGGGAGCGGGAGAGCGAGAGCAATTTAGTCTCAGCGGCTACTCATTCATTCAAAAGCTTATCACAGGCAGGGCTCACGATTGTGTAATTATGTGTTAAGTTTAAGACCTCTGC
This sequence comes from Triplophysa rosa, assembly GCF_024868665.1. Taxonomy (NCBI): domain Eukaryota; kingdom Metazoa; phylum Chordata; class Actinopteri; order Cypriniformes; family Nemacheilidae; genus Triplophysa; species Triplophysa rosa. Next base: position 12,686,911 of record NC_079899.1, read on the forward strand.
AGTGAATTTTGGCGAAATCGCAGCGGAGAAACGAATAAATGCGATGTGGAATAAGCAAGCGGTTAAAACGTTGGATTGTTTTTGGAGGTTGCATAAATGAATAATTTTCACGAGTCTTGCTAAATTGTTTTGTGTGCCTTGAGACGGACAGAAACAAAACAATTCAGAGATGGTTGAACAGGGATTTGGACATTTTTTTAGCATTTCAGAAAAACTAAATTACACACACAGCACAAGTTTAGCTGGTATATATTTATGGATCAAATAAATCTACAATTTAATTCTATTCCACTATAGATTATTGTTTACTTTTCGTGACTTTCCGACCATCTTTATTGTTTGTTTTTAATCTCATTTATTTTAACCTGGCCAAATTTGGAGTTAATGCTGTAGAAAGTTACGGTTTAACTTAGGATGTGTTTGCGTTATGGCTTGGCTCCATGGCATGAAACATCATTGATTGTTAGTGTTTACCAGAGACGGTTTTAGTAAACAGTAGGTGTAAATGTGTGGAATTACGCTGGTATCTGATAGCACAGACTGGTGTGCATCAGTCCCATAAGAGCCCTGCTGATTCTGTACTTTGTCTGCATTATAGAGTTCATATCTCAGCTATCTTGCCAACTGGCCACACTTTGAACCCCTGAGATGTTCTGAAGCCATTATATTTAGTTACCTCGCATCTTCTCATCAGAACATTTTTTGTTTTCCTTATTTTTCAGTACAACTAAAGGACGGATCATGGTAATGGTTACGTGTCGAAAAACCGTTTCCACGTCCCAACACCACAGATTCTGTGCTCCAGCAGTCTTGTAAATGAAACCGGCATGTCACATTGTCACATCGAGAGCCTCCCATTTTCGCGGAGTACCGGGGGTCTCTTAAACACTGCCCACTCTTAGTGGCACATCCTTTTTCCTGAAGACCTCCAAGACCCCTTCAAGCATAAGAGCTTTTAGCTAGCCCGCGCTAATGTGTAGAATAATAGCTACTCCCTGAATCTTGATGGCCCCTGGAAGCTGACTGAATTTGTGCACAACAGCATCTACAGTGCAGTAATATTCCCCTTTTTATATCTATTCTTGTGTGCTTCCACCCCTAATCTAGTCTTATTACATCTCTCCCCTTTCTATTCTTTTAGCCTCATATGGCCTTTCAATTTTTGCGTGATTAGCAAGGTGGAGGATATTATCTGTTCTGCTCGGAGACGTGATGGAATATTACGGAACAGGACTAATATTACAATTACGCGGAGCTTTACAACTAGAGACAAAGAAACCAATTTGCCTGCCATATCAGCACAGACTTTGGGTAAACAACATTCAATGGGAATGTACACACATGTGACAATAGGAGGACTTTTTTCTACATTTACAAGGACAGTTTCTCCTGCCGAGGTTAAGGTTAGGGGTCAGGTAGCAGGTCAACATCAGTGTCCACATTAGATACTGTTTATCTGTTGGCAGTCTGTCTCCCTGATCCCCTCTTTACCGTCAGCCCCCAGGACATCTGTAATCCACAGAAGTGACATACGAAGCCAGGTTGATTTCTTTTTTTGGCCTTGTTTGTTGATATTGCATCTGAATTGCTAATTTATTTGGGCCATCAACTTTGGTCCTTTGAATAAATGTATGCTTTGACCGCGGGATGGATTAAAGTTATACAAAGCCTCGCTCAGTCAGTTATGCAAACTGCAGCAGCTTGCTATGGATGACTGACACGTCTTGGAAACGGCACATCCCAAACTTATCCTGAGCCAACCGGCACATCCCAAACTTATCCTGAGCCAACCACATTACGTAGAATAGAAAAGCACCTCTGTGTCAGCTGTCTTTAGGGTAGATGACCTTTAGACAACAGTAGCCACAGAAGACCGCATGCTGCCATAAAAAAGGTCAGTCTGAACTCTTAAAAAACAGTGCAAGTACGTTTGTAATAAGTCATTGTTTTTACAAATATAACTTAAAGTTAAACACCACAAAAAAATATTTTATGTAGGCTACTTTATAAATTTAGCCTACATTAATATTTACATAAATAAAAAAACGAAACTAAACCCTTAAGTTTTACTAAAATTACTCAGACATTTCAGGGTCTGTTAACTAGACAGCTTAATACAGTGCAGAGAAATGTAACAGTGCAATGATAAAACAAGCGAATGCTCAGTGGCACAATATAAGGTAAACTTGCAATACTAAAGGAATTTAACTCGTGTCCCTTTCCAAACGCACAAAATCTGCCCTAATATACAATTCAATTATTAACTCGTGCCGATAATATTCATTTTGTTTTTATGTTCATGATCGTTGTATTTTGAATAAATAATAGACTGGGAGATCAGGTAAGGACGTTTCAAATCGGCGTCTATAGAAATCAGTGTGTCCCTGAGATAAAGTTACATTTTTGCGGAATGTATTGCCCTTCTTTTTCACCCTTCAGATTTTAATACAACAATAGACACCGACATATACTGAATTGTCGCATAAAATCAAATAAAGACATTTCATATTCAATATGATATCCGATATTATATTTGAGGGCGTCCCTCACGAAACACGTGCGAGTCTAAGACATTTAATGAATCCGAGTGTCCAGCAGAAAGGTGAACAAGAGATCAGAGGTGGCAGTGTTAATAAACAGGTTTCCTCTACACCTAAGAGGCGTTTTCCTTCTCCAAACACTGTCGCTGTGATGTTGTCGTGTATTTTTCCACGAAGCTCGCACTCCGAGCGTGCCTTTGGGGAAAGATGCTCACGTAACAAAATAAGTTGGAACACCTGTTTTGGAAAAGAAATTAATTGCAACAAAAATCCTGCCTTCCCAGTCATTTATTCACCCACAATAACATTTGCTTGCGACATGGAAACTGACTGAACAACACGCCTTTCCTTTTGTCCTCGTTTAAGGAAAAGAAAAGGGCTGTTGCTGCGAGAGTGAATCTAAACTTGAAGAAAGTTTTTTTCTCGGTTAAATAAAAAAAAGTATAATTCAGCCAAAGATTGCGCATGGTGTTAAGAGTTTGTCGTATAACAAGTATAAAATACACGCACTCGGGTAATAATCTCAAGGGATACGTGTTTTTAGAAATATGAAGCATAGTAACCTCGTTGAAAAATAAAATATAGAATAATCGATAATAATAATTAATAGCAATAATTTTAAAACAATCATTATAATAACATTATTAATAAGAAATAAGAAATATTTGTGGTCTACAAAGTAGGCTATTATTTTTAATTTATTTGCAAATAAATAGCTTTTCTACCCCAAATTTGATAAATACGTTTTATCAACACTGTTACAGTTAATAATGTCATTAATAGGTCAAACAGATGCGCTGCTTTCATTTGCACTTACACAGTCCAAACATGCTTTGGAATGAGACCACTGAAATGTGCTTTAGAGGATTTTGCAATTGCCTGATTTTCTGAAGGACAAACGCATGGTATCACATAAACTGCTCGGTGTTTTACATAAAATGTTCCATTTTTTTAATTAAATAAAGGTATTTCAATCATTAATAACGAAACTGCAGACTCGCATACCTTTTGTTTGCTGCTAGAACACCAGAGGCAGTGAATTTATGAACCAAAAACGCAAAGGGAGTAAAACGTAACGTTTACAGAGCAAAATGAGGAATATAAAGTGCATGAATTTTGAATTACAACAAACAACAGACAGAAAAGTAGGTTAAGGCTTTGATAAATCTGCTTACATCTGAGGCACCTGATAGGACAGTGAGAATTCAACATTTGATTGGCTAATGGCATTCTAAAAATGTGTCCAAATAACTTAGGTTTGTTTTTCTTTCTTTTATAACTATTTTAGTTTAGTTTAAATCTATGCAAATGAGTGAATTAATAACGTTCACATGTGCTGTATAGCCAGCAATAATCCTAACACTTTTTAAAGTTATCAAACCTACAGAAATTCATCGCATGGACAGTTCTTATTATTCTACTTCGGACAAAATACATTATACAGATATTTATATTGTTAGTTAATATAAACGCGCGTTAATAACTTGCATTAGGGATGTGCTATAATTTAACAGCAAATAAACCATCGCGTTTTGAGATCAATTTCCAGTTTGTCTCTGTAGAAACAATACAGAAGTCTATTCAAACAAGTCAAATTAGGACATGCCAAAGCTTCAGTATATTTCTTCATCAACTGTTGTCTGCGTTGTCCCGTTTCGTAGGAGGAGGGATCTAAAAGCAAGAGCAAGGTCTTAAGTAGAACGAAGCCCTATAACCCGACAACCTTGGCAGGCGAAACTATTTTCACGAACTTAGATTTTTTGCAGGCACGCAGGAGGTCGAGGCTGCTGTCATTTCTCCGGCCCCATGCATACCGCATTTAATTATTGTTGTGAGTTGTCTCTTATTTTTAAACATGGTGTTAAAATAAACCGTGCGCGTTATTTGAAATACATAATGAAATAATATAACAAAGTTATGAAGTAGGTCTAAATTATAGGCCTATTTATTAGGAGAATTTCTTCCATTTAAATTTCTAGAAAAAAAATCTGAAAGCGCATTGCAAAGTTCGTAGAAAATACCACTGAGTTTTAAAACGGTGCACTTGGGTATGAGTTATATTTCAAACGCATCATGCTGAGCTGCTAGACAGACAAGGAGTGTATACATTTCAATCAGCACAAACAACAATATCAGATGACAGTTAAGCCTAAGTGCTTTTGTACATGATATACAGAATAACTGTAATGAACAAAATCCACACAGAGAACACATATCGTTTAAAAAGTGCGTATCCTTACAGACATCCCACATCTTTTCTGATGCCACGAAAGGTTTCCGTATAGTTCTTTTTTGCCTGAGCGGAGTCTTCAACCACGCCGGGCGTTACTTCACTTGTTTTGTATTCCTCTAAATCCAGCGGACTGCTCTTATTGGTAGGTGCGAACGTTACATCACAACGATTATGACGCGCCGTCTTCCTGCTTCCTTCAGCCGCATCTTAAAGTGAATCTTGTTGGTGCGAGCGCGCGCTCTCAGCCTCCTCCTGGCCGCGTGCGCTGAGACACACAGTTTTCATCTACAGAGAGGAGCGGCGCACAAGAGCTCTTTCTCTGTCTCGCTCTCTCCGCTCTCTCCGCTCTCGCTTGTCCTGAGAAATTACAATATTCATCACGGGGCGAACAACCCTCTCTATTCTCCCCGTTACACTTTTGCGAAGAAGCTCCATTCGCTGTCATCTTCAGAGTAAGTAACCTTGTCCTCACGTAGCTCCATATGCGCTCTCGCTGAGTTTTGTTGACTACGGATGACTTTTGATGTGATGCGCTGTTTCGCTTTATGTTTCGTGCCGCACGGTATGTATTGTCAAGCAGATACTAAGGTGAACTTCACCATAAATTCGTGTCATTCTGGAGGAATTGCATCTCTTGGTTTTTCCCAAATCGATGGTAAATGAAGTATTAGTGCGCTTTTGTAATATTGCTTGTTGGGGACGCAACGTAAAACATTTACGCAGTGTTCTGAACTTGGCGTAATTCTTCCGTAAGATGCCTTTCTTTTCAGGTTCATGACGGTTTACATTTTTTGGATCTTTATTAAGTTAATTTGCTTTTCGCTAATCGTCTGTTGTTTTATGCCAATAATACATTTCCTTGCCATTTGCACAGATTCGCTCGCTGAGTTTAACCATAGACTTTTACTGAGCCTTTACTTTTACCCGACAGTCCAGTTTGACGCGTTACTTCATCATCGTTTTATGATGCTAAAGCCGGGTACATCAAAGCGTTGCTCGTGCAGAAGGGTACACGCTTACAGTAAAATCTTATGTTTAAAAAATAACTGCTAGCGTATAGTGCTGCGAAGCGTGTTTAGGATAGTGTCAAAGTTTTCACGCACGTGCTATACTAAAAATAATTTACCTTTGAGGTTCTTTGCATTACACGGTTCCTCTGATAAAAGCGCTTTTCCAACTGTAACTTGCTGGTGAGCACCTAGATATTCTTGCCTATTTAATCTAAGTTCTCCGAATCTTCTGGTCAGATATATATATAGCTGAAGAGCTCTTAACAGTTTAAATGAGTTCCTTTCTTTCCGTGGCAACTTTTGGGGTTAGGCTGAACATGGGTTTAAATTTTAGGAAAGCAGAGGTGCGCATAGACGCATTGGCTGTATAAGGTCAAAGACACCTCAAATGAACAGGTTTTGTGTAATTGTTGTGTTGACTGGTTTAATCAGGGACAGCGAAAACAGCAACTTGTCATATATTATATTTTAAATGTTAACTTCTGGCTTTGTTAATCGTTACGTTTTTTGAACATAAGTTATAGCTATATGCCATGATGTATTCAATATGTATTTTTTAACAAATGCAATAAAATTTGATATGGCCATACTGCTCATTGTGTTTGCCAATGCCAACATTATCACATTACATTAGTTTTTTTCTTTTCTTTATATCATTGAATTTATTTGTTTTGTGGGATTAATTGTGTTCTTTCAATTTAGCCAAATGGAAGTTATGCTTAGCGCGAGATTTACTCGCTACTTTCATTCTGAACAACGTGCATTTTCTTTTCTTTTTTTTAAACATTTTTTAATATAATTATTTCTTATGATAATAAAAGTAATGTTAAATAAGTAAATTACTCTTATAGACCGTGCATTTAATACACACTCCGTATTATCCACAAAAAAAGGTTTAGCCTCGAATTCATTTGACCCAGCACCAAATATTTGGACCCAGTTTGTTTATTGCTGTAGTGTAATAATTTATATAGATTAAAGCATATAAAGGGTGATTTGTGAATTTGCAAATATTAAGATGCTTTTATCTGATGGAAATGGTTACCTAAAAAGTTGCCAAAGTGAAAAAAGACTGCAAGTTGTCTGTGTGAACACAATATGGCAATTCTGGCTAAACACGGCTGTATGATTTTAACTGTTTTTACAGAGGATTAAGATTTTATAAGTGTGCCTTTTTGCATGCATGCATCTGTACATAGACTCAAGTATGATTTAAGTTTTTTATGTTCCATTTCACATAGATTAATTACATTTTTTAATGATGTTTTTGTGCTTTATATGTAAAATTTCTTTCTTAAACTTTTGGTCAGCATACTGTATCTACATACTGTGTAATTATTTAGTACACTGTGTGTTATCTAAGGCATTTGTTTATTTCAAATTGTATTCAGGATTGGGTGCAAAAAACTTGGAGATGTATAAAGAAAATTATTCATTGGTCCTTTTTCTTTGGATAGGTTCCCAGGGTTCTCGAGCTGTGCCCAGCTGACAGGCTTTCAAAGATGGCACAATAACAGTTCCAGTGATGCCTGACCATGACAGCACAGCCCTCTTAAGCAGACAAACCAAGAGAAGAAGAGTTGACATAGGAGTGAAGAGGACTGTTGGGTCGACATCTGTGGTTTTTACCCAAGAAAAAGCAACCTTTTTTAGTGTCATGAATCCCCACGGTTCCGAGCAGGATGTCGAGTGTTCAGTGGTGCAACACGCAGACGGTGAGAAGTCCAATGTGCTTCGCAAGCTACTGAAGAGGGCGAACTCCTACGAAGACTCTATGATGCCCTTTCCGGGGGCGACCATCATCTCTCAGCTTCTGAAAAATAATTTGACCAAAAACGGTGGCAGTGAGCCTATTTTCCAGGGGAGTGGCCTGTCAAGCACCGGTTCAGAGATCCAACAGGAGGATGCTTGCAGCAATTCCTCGCGGGGTAGCCCTCAGGAGTGCCTTTCGCCGTTCAGCAGGCCCTCCATGACCCAATTTGAAATGGAGAGGCTAACGGATGAGCATCTCAGGGCCAAACGAGCCCGGGTGGAGAACATCATCCGCGGGATGAGCCACTCGCCCAGCGTCACGCTCCGCGCCGGCGATAACGAGCGAGAGGGGGTGGCCCAGCCCCCTAGTCCTCGTGAGAACTACCGGGAGAACAAGCGCAAGCAGAAGCTGCCACAGCAGCAGCAGCAGAGTTTCCAGCAGCTGGTCTCGGCCCGCAAAGAGCAGAAGCACGAGGAACGCCGTCAGCTGAAACTGCAGCTGGAGGACATGCAGAAGCAGCTTCGGCAACTGCAGGAGAAGTTCTATCAGATTTACGACAGCACTGACTCGGAGAATGACGAAGATGGAAACATGTCCGAAGACAGCATGCGTTCTGATGGAATGGACAATCGTGCTCACGACTCTGTCCCAGACCGCTCCGACAACGAGATGTCTGACATGGATCCAGGGCACTTCTTGCATCGAGCACGCGCACTCATTCGCGAGCAGACCATGGTGGACGGCGACAAGCCCAAACGCGACGGGTCGCGAGGAAAGAGCCAGGGACCAACCACCATGCACGCAGAGGGTAAACGGTTAGCCGAGACGCTAAAGCAAGAGCTAAACACAGCAATGTCCCAAGTGGTGGACACAGTGGTGAAGGTCTTCGTAAAGCCTCCACGCCCAGTTCCTCAGGTTTTCCCACCCCTGCAGATGCCCCCAGACCGCTACGCAGTCAATGGAGAAAACCCAAACTTCCATACTGCCAACCAGCGCTTGCAATGCTTTGGTGATGTCATCATTCCTAATCCCCTGGACACTTTTGCCAGTATGCAGGTGCCTAATTCAAATGACCAAACAGAAGCCCTGCCTTTGGTAGTGAGAAAGAGCTCCTCAGATCAGACTGGATCTCTGCCCACACCTGGGGGTCACCACCATCCCTCACTGCACCCCTCTCCTTTATCTTCTACAATGGGCTTTAGTCCCCCCTCCTTCCGCCATCCTTTCCCTCTTCCTCTAATGGGTTACCCTTTCCATAGCCCCTTAGGTGCCCCAACAGGGCATTACCCAGGAAAGGACAGATCTTCTCCTGAGTCTCTGGATCTGTCCAGAGAGACCACCAGCCTACGGACCAAGATGTCGTCCAACCACCTCAGTCACCATCGTTCTATCTCGCCAACACACCCGGGCAACGAAGGCTTGTCTTTGTCCCTCATCAAGTCAGAGTGCGGAGACCTTCAGGACATGTCCGATATCTCTCCATATTCAGGAAGTACAATATCCTTTTACAAAAGAGATGTACTTGATGTTTTTATTAATTTAGATGCATGTACATCAGCATGTCATTTCTAGTGAGAGTGCAAATGTTTTATTCTATCTGAATGCCAGACGTCTTGAGAGAAGAAGAAATAACTCAGTTTCATGAATCTCTATTATAATTGGCAGATTTGAAAACCTGTTTTCCTCTAGAAGTCCGAAGATTAAAAAGAACTCGGCCATTGGAGGCTTTTAAGTGTGCACTATACGGAGAAGTGCTAAAAAGGCCCCGCCGTGGCTAAGATACCTCCCATCTTCTCTGTTCTCACACTATCACAGGGAGACGCACAATAAAACCTCCTCTTTCATCACAGCGCATGCAAGACTTTGTACTTAAATGCTCAAAGCAAATCATATTTCAAAGGCGGGAAGTAAAAGGACAAGTGGGATCTTTTGCTTAGAGGCCTTAGAAAGTTGTGGTAAAATATTTGTCATGGTAAAACATCTCTCATTGGAAGAGTGCCTAGTTTAGGAGGATTTGTCTTTATTCAATGTCAAGTTAAGGTAACAAGGGTATCACTCCAGGACAGAATATTCCCATCGTGGTGCTTTATTATTAAAATAATGATTCCCTTTTTATTCCTGATTAATTTACATAATGTGTTAGCAGAGAAAACAACAATGCTTATTTCTTATGGCTATAACCAGCTTCCTGTAGGTGAAGGTAGTTTGTACCTAGCTGTTGCCTGCAGTGTTTGTGTGCGTGTGTGTGTGTGTGCGTGCGTGCGTGCGTGCGTGCGTGCGTGCGTGCGTGCGTGCGTGCGTGCGTGCGTGCGTGCGTGCGTGTGTGTGTGTGTGAACAGGTGTTGGGAGAGAGCTGCTTTTCTTTTTATTCCCATATTTTTTTTGCCAAATGGCTGCTACATGTTTGATAAGATTTCAAATTAAAAGTTAAAATAAAGTTCTAAAGTTAAAACAAGCAAAATAAAAATAATACTTTTAATAAATACATTTTATTTAATAAAAAAATATAAAATAATAATTTTTGAAGTTTGGCAGAATAATCATAATTCATTGAAATCTTACAAAAGAAAACTAAACAAACAGTCTTCGGCGGAGCTTCTGAGGGCGTCTATTATTATAGTATACTTGTGCACCTGCACAGTTGAGACCTGAACAACAACATAAATATTTGCAAAATAGGGTGTTTAATCAAATATGAATTTCTATTCAAATTCTAGAAGAAACAAGCAGCCAATTATCTTCAGCCATGGGCAGAATGATCTTCCTTGTCACATGCTCTCTTTGCATCTCAAGAAAAATAGCCTTGTTCTGTTTCCCCCATCATTTGCATATAGAGAGACCGAACAGCTCTGGCACAGGGTTGTTGTAAGAATGGGGTGGGGGTGGGCGGCAGGTGAAGCCAGTTTGCATGTCTAATATAGTTGACGAGGACAGAGGTTCAGGGTTGTGCGAACTCCATGCTCAAGTGCTGAAGCAGCTATTGCTCGTAGATTCAGGTTTCATCAATTAAATCGAAGCGAGGAGAAAAAGCTCGCACAGATCACTTTTCAAACTTGGTTGCCAAAGTGGTTTAATAAAATACTTTCTCCGTTTCAAAACCACTTTGCTGTTAGAACTGCAAAACTGAGTTTGGTCTCTTTTGATTGATTCGCTTTTGAAGTAAAAAGATTATCGAAGGATTGCTGACAGAAAAACGCTTCCTGTTGTTTTTTCTTAACAAGAGCTCAAGGCTCAGCTGTAGTACATTTGTTGCTCTAATCTTTCATATTGCCGAACAGATGTCTAGCATTAATTTATGGATTTATCATCCCTGTGTCCTTTTTTCCTCCTTTCTCTCCTTACACCTGGCTGTTGGATCACATTTCAGTAGTTATTGTCTACCTTACATGCAACTCGCTTAATACAAAACCAAACCTAAAAAAGCCAGATGATGCACTGCATCTATGGCGCTGTTGTTTATGTAGTATCTCATTTGGCTATAAACCACAGCTGCCCCATATTCCCCTCCCCTGAAATACTTCATATTCATGTTTGCATTATGGCCTTCATTGACGTTGACTGTGGAGCGGCTTGTTTTACACCGAGTGGCCCAGTGTTTACACGGTGTATTTTGTCATTTCGCATATTTACGTATCCTAGAAACGGCTCTGTTTTTCTAGGAAGCCAGCTTTACTTGTAGGAAACATGCGTTCGTGAGTCAAGCCCGTTGAGTCATCCTCGCGCATTGTCCCCAAGATCGGAGAATGTTTGTTTTCTTTAAAAGTGAATGACTTGAATGTTAATGGCTTGGAGTAATGAGATACCTGGGATTTATGAATGTTGTTAACAGAGCGGAGAGAAGGTAGAATAAACCGATATGATCAGCGCTCTGTAAATACTGAGAAGAGATTGCACAGGGGCAGCCACGGATTTGCTGAAGCAGTTCAACGAAGACTTCTTCGCAACTTTTTTTTGCCATGTGATGCCCATTAAAAAGAGCATTTCGATTTAATAAAAATAACGATGAAGGTGTTTACAGGCCTTTTTTAACGGTCTAATTATTTTGCCACACCGCATGTTTTTTTTAAGTGAGCCATGTGCCTCGGTCGTGTTGTGAAAAAGACAGCTTGAATATCTCTATCTCGCTCTGTCATACACTGCTGTTATTTGCTGTATGCATTATGACAGATGGTAGGAAGGAGAGTAATGCTCTTTTGGTCTTCCCTATCAGCCTAATGGAGGTCACCTAGGGTTCTACTCCTCGCCTCCTCTCTTGGCACAAGAACCATGTCAATCTGCATATGCACCGTTATTACAGAGGCTAAACATCACAAATACCACAGACGGGCCCGTATTTGTCTTTTCTTACAAGGAGAAATGTTCATTCTTGTTGTTCTTAAACTACATCTTGCTTTCTCTATGTAAGCAAACTGCACCAGCAGGTAGCGATTACTGTGTATGGACACAGGCTAGTACCTCGTGAGTTGCCATGGTGGTACCATGCTTTATAGGGGGGTGGAGGGAGAGAGAGTGCTGGGTGAGGCTCTTAATTGACCTTGTGGGGGCCCATTGATTTAGCCCCACATGCATCTTCATTTTTGATAAATTATAAAGCCGTTAATTTGCAGAGGAAATGGCTGGGCCAGTCTGGATCGCAGATGTGGCTAAAGCCGGCCTAACTGGCAGAGCGGGGGCCGTGCCAGGAGGCTCAGGGCGGAGGGCTGGGGGGCTAATTGTAATGGGTAGATGGCTCTGGTTAGCCACGATCTCTCCTGGGACTCCCCTCAGCTGCCCTCTGTTTACCAATCTAGAGGGCAATGCCACCTCCAGATAAATAGCTTTTTTATTGGGATAAGCAGACGTTTATTGACTAGTGATGCTACATTGACTCTTTAAGGTGATAGTATGAAAGAGGAAATTGTTAAGGATGGTATATATATGCTGTTTGCTTTGATGTCATAATTTGCCATGTGGTTAATGTAAAAATGTATTACTACTAGGGGCGACAACTGGCTAATCTTGTGGCTTGATTTAATTAGTAGTAATAATTGCTACTAGTTTAATTTGGGGTTTATTTTTTATGAATGTCTATATTTGATGCAGAAATTCATGTATTTCAAAACAATATGTATACACCTTAACTTCCAATTTTCCAAATCCAAGAGGGGCTTTCTCCGAACCATCTGAAGAAGGCCAAGCTGATGTTCTTCTACACGCGCTACCCCAGCTCTAACATGCTGAAGATATTCTTCTCAGACGTGAAGGTGAGCTCACCGTTGACCGTTAACTATGTCGTGAAGTAGCGCCATCCCACTAGTCCAGATGGGTCCCAAACAGACGGCCAACAACCCCCACCCCACCCCCCAATTAAAATAACTGGCCTTAATCTCCTAGAAGAGAACAACACAATTTAGCGCAAGACCCACTTTCCCTTTCACTCACTTACGGTTTCATTTGAAACACAGATCATGAGAAAAAAAAATTCTTGTATGTTTTCCTCTGTTTCAGTGATGTCATTAATATTTAGTGGCCATAAACAATTAACCTAACCTGTTGGGATGATCATTTCTGAAAGTTCACAATTCAAACTGTTGCCGTTTATCTGTGGGAGAGGGCTGAGAAATTAGAGGTTGGGCCGAAAGGAACAAACGAAAGCGGGATTGGGCGTGGGGGGGCAACAAACAAAATGGAGCACAACAACACAAACAAAACAATGGCGCCAATTGTCTTTTATTTACAACTTAATTTGTTGTTGATGCGTCATACAGGGAGCATACGGAGGAGAAATAATGTGACAGATTCAGGCCACATTATTTAAATGAGGAGAGCAGGCTCCTCTCACTCCCAGCTGCCCCTGTGCTGGATCCAGGGTGACCACCTTATCCTCACACACATGCTTCTGTTGCATCCGTCTAAATGTGCCAAAAGCTTAATACTCACGAGAACGCACTCACTGTTAGCGCACTGGGCTCTTAGAGTACTTAATATTTACTGGTATAATTGACTAAAATATAGAAAATAATATCACTTTGGTATTTTGAGAGTGCAGATTTTTTATAGTGGAATAGTTCCCCTTTGAAACCTTTGAGTTCATAATTCAAAAAGCATAGTCAGCTCAGATTTCTTAGAAAAGAAAGCATTTTAAAATGTGTATTCCCGTACGTTAATTTTGAGGCACTTTTGAAAAGAAAAAGTTAATCAAAGCTTTAAATTAAAGACGCCCTAATTACAGTCTCCCTTTAGACAAGGCTGTGAAATTTTCGACACGTTAAATTAACATTTTGCAAAACAAGGTCAGTGTGTTGGAAGAGATGGTTTTAGAGGGCCGCTTAAACAGAAGGGAACTATGGGTGGCATGTGTTTGTTGGATCAACTAGTATGTATGTTACGGAATTAAGCATAAATTACTGACTAATTATGGCTGTATAAGCCTACCAAAGTTACAGGAATTAGTGATTAAGATGTTAATGATGGGATCTAAATAGGAAGGAATAACTGTGGGAAATAGGTTGATTCGACAACTGTTTTACCAAAGTTGTCTATAGTGGGATGATTTTGGAAAAAACTTGTGCCATTTAACTATTGTGACAATATAATGGCCTAATATGACAATAAAGTTTAGAATGACCTCTTTTACTTCCATAACCGTTTTATTTAATTAAATTCAATTTAAAATAAAATGTGAATTATCTGTGATAACAACAAAAATTCCTAAAACTGTGCTATTTTTTAAAATTATTATTTAGGAAATGTATGTGTATATTGGAAACCATAAGGGATTTTAAAAAGCAAATTAGAAAATACTAAAATAGTTTAAGATTACAAATAATAAAAATATTCAAATATTAATGTGTGTGTGTGTGTGTGTGTGTTATGTGACTGTGTTTATATAATACAGTTCTACCGTTTCTTCATTTCGATTGTACATCGTGAAATCAAACTTGAACTATCTCAAATAATAATATCTCATTCAGGAAGAGGAAGGTGTTTCTTACAGGTAGTTCCGACAACAGTGAGAACATTTCCCAGTTGTGACTTCATCAAGTGAGCCAGTGGCCATAAAGAGATTTAGACAGCCTCCTTTCAGAGAAAAGCAACAGGAAACCGTGACAATCCAGTGATTTGTGTTCTTATGTAACGTATAATACCTCAGTCTCTCCTCGACATCTCGTTCACAATCATTTTCTGAACTGTTAAAGTAATCACGACCCGTTATCAAATTTATCATTCAGAGTAGCTCAGAACACAGAGACTGCAGTTGCGAAGGGTCATGATTTTCCCAATGTGATTTATGGCCGAACGTTCATCCTTTAGCTCGTCCCCTGTATTTCTTCACAATTGAATTATCATAAATCTGATATGGCATATTCACATCACCTGGTGGTCTACTGGTCTGGCTACAGTAGCCTTTGAGCTAAATAAGAGAGAGGTGAAAGGTTAAGGGGAGCATTAGCAGCAAGATTGTGTGACGCTGATTATGAGCAGTCAAAGCGGGTGTGAGTCGGGTTACGTCACCCTGTCAGGGTCAAAGCGTATACATTTCAACCGGACAGCTCCAGTAAGGTCAGCCATAGGTCAGGGAAATTATTTTAGCCACCCAGACTTTGTCACCGGGCCGTTTAAACCTACAACATACCGTGTACCATTAACAGCTGAATATCAAGTAACCTACTAAGCACTTAGCTTACTTCCCTCAATAGAGCTAAACTTTTCCCAGCTTCACATTCTAAGTGCCTGCTGTGTGAGGGGAGGGGGACTCAAAATGTATAGACCCGGTATAAGTAGCGTCTCCACCAAAAAGCCCATATTGTCTCCGGATAGAAGAGGAAACATGCAGAGTGACGGGTCAAGTCTTCCCCCCGGTGTCTTGGAAAGAGGGATCTCTGTCACCAGAGGAATAATCTTTCACAGGCCTGTGAGCAAGAGTGTGTGAAACGCTCTGGCCCGTACGTACACCCTTGTTCTCTGAGTCAACTGCTGCCCGGACACATTACAGGCGTCCGACTGATTTGTTTTATGAATCTTTTGAGCGTGCTCAGTGGATATAGAAGGTTTTTTTAGGGGAGTTGAAAATAACAGGATGAGGTGTCCCGCGGGAAGCATTGGGTTTGGTGTTCTTAGAACAGCAAAATGGAAATGATGTCAAGAGTAATATGTTGAAGTATGTTTAAATTTTTTATATAAAAAAGCATTTTACGTGTCAGTTTAGTAAACATTTTTATATAGTGTGTCACTTAGAGTTAACTATTTGATCTAGTTCATCAAGTTTTGTCAGAATGCAAAAACGTATTTTTTGGTTCCACAATTTACGTGTCACGTTCGCACTGGTAGAAATGTTTGTGTTTTTTTCCAACTTTTCATTTGGTGTCTTGTTCTGAGCTTGGGGTGGCTAAAGGCTGATAGAGCTCCACCGGTTATTTTTGTTTGACAAGCAGATGACATGATCCTTAATTGCTGAGTTGTCACGTTCCAGCAACGTGGCTCCATTGTCCCCCGAATCTCTGGTATTTCTATTGGGCAACAATGCTTTTTAAATCTCCCTTTATAAAGTGCTGCCAAACGATGTCATGCGGACTTACTTTTCTGCGCTCTCCATTATGTCATCCACTAGCCATTCTAGAAAAAAATCCCCCCTCTCGCCTTTTATCCAGCCCTTCTGCGAGCCCCGCTCGTATGAGACAATGTCTTATGACAATGGAAGAGCCTAATCTCCATGTCAAAGCAATTTTCATTCCCCAGTGAGCAGCCTGCTATCATTTTGTAATGTTTTGTTTCTTATTCTAAAAGAATTAAGGGGGTGGTGGGGGGCTGGAATAAGTCGTCACAGAGGGCCGGGGGTCCTTATCTCAGTGTCTGGAGATTTGGACAGTGCATTTCGCCCTGCAGATAAAGTGGAAAAAAGAGCCCCCTCGAGTTGAGCAGATCCTAATAGGTTTAACTTCGAATGAAACGGGGGGTAAGCGAGAGATCAGATAGCCTCGCTTCTTTGGTTGTTCTTTTTCCCCTTCTTTTCAAACCTCTGTTCTTGCTTGCTGTTAGGCTGAAAGAAGGCAGAGGCGACTCGGGGGCCAAATGTATAATTCTTGGATAGGTTAAGTACGTCTTTGAACTTCTCCAGACTGATGCCTTCGGATGATGACTTAATCATTTTCTGCTGAATTATGGGAGGAGAACCCTCGTGGCGCTACAGTAATCACGCTCCCGGCCGGCCTTTCGGGCAAACTTGACGACTTGACGGCACTGCGTGTCCCTCTGCGACTCGGGTTCCCCACTATGAAATCTTGTTCATGTCCTAAATTTGCAAGCAAGGAGGCAAGTTTCTACATGGTAATTACATCTACCCTAAGATACACGGTCGCCCTCCCCCATCTTTGTTCGCCGTCCTTCCTTTTTTTCCTCGCTCTCTCTCCTCAGCTGTCATCTAAACAGGGGCCTGCATGTTCTCATGGCCACAGATAGATAAGTGCTCGCTGTTGATTTTTGATTAATGCTCTTTGAGGGAATGGAAGGGGAGGCAGGGGCAATGATGGCTTGATGAACACCCGTAATGACAAAAGGCAGGAGGCTGCATGTCAGAACAGCCAGCAGAAAGCCCGGCGGATTTATAGCTTTAACTTGGCTACATTCAACTCAGCTGTCCTGTACATTCACACCCCTGGCAGCCGATGCTTTCACACACACATGCGCGAACACACGTACAAAGGCTGCCACACAGGTCATTCGCTGAGGTCATGGGGCAAGTACACAGGGCAAACCGAGTACCGTGTATTTATAGGCGCTCGGACGCTCCAAATTTAGCTCCGACAACAGCGTACGAAGGCCAGCCCTGAGCTGCCTGAGCTAAACTTGGGTTTTATTTCATTTTGATATTTTATTTTCACTCCATTTCACCATTTACTTGATCATTTACTTGACTCGATTATTAATGTGGGAAAAAGCCCCGAGGCGTATCGGAATTAACTCAGCTACTTGATATGTAAATTTTCTGTCACTGCATTACGGGCTATTGACACAATTATAATTTCATCTACTCAACCCTGAACTGTTTGCATTTGCGCACAACATCAAATATCCGCACCAGCCGTGTAAGCCTGGTATGAAAAAAGCAACCCCCTGACCGATCTGTCTCAGCTGCGGCTGTGTTTGCTTACCCATCATCCTCAAGGACAATGTGAAGTAAACACGTTTGTAGAAACAAATGTCTTATCTGTTGCTCTGACATTTGAGGGTGTCACTGGATAACCAGATAAGAGGTTAGTCACACTCGATTTTAAGAGTTTTTAGTAAACTGGACAGTCAAAAATGAAATCGAAAGATTATTGCAGACGTTCTAGGGTAACTTTAATAGTTATTTCTGCACCAAAAACATTGTATTGTGAAACGTGTATATACGTTTTCAAAAAGAAAGCATTTTTAGCAGAATCTCACAAATATTTTTAATTCTTTTAATACACACAATACTTAAGCAAGTTTCAACTCTCTATATGTAAAAATAAGCTTTTCATGCTCATTGAATAAACAGCAACAAATTTCAAGTGTCTTTCTGTTTTTCTCTCTTAAAGTTCAACCGCTGCATCACATCTCAGCTGATCAAGTGGTTCAGCAACTTCCGTGAGTTCTACTACATCCAGATGGAGAAGTTCGCACGCCAGGCCATCAACGACGGTGTGACGGGAGTCGAAGAGCTGAGCGTCAGCCGAGAATGCGAACTTTTCCGCGCACTCAACATGCACTACAACAAGGCCAACGATTTTGAGGTGAGCACTCGTCCGATGTTATTCCCTGTGTGCGTGTATCCACCGTGTTTCACTCACGTTGTGAGATTCACGTTAACACAGTTCACAGCATTAAAATGAACGCAGCAAAATGATCTCTTTATATGATTAGACAATGAATGGCAAGCTGTTCGTCCTGTAAATCCCACCCCTGTGCCTCCCGTACTCCAGGGGTAATGCGAACAAGGAATTTATCTTTTTTTTTGCCCGAAACACACTCATGCATCTGTCTGTTTGATGAGGCAAACAGGGGAGCAACGCTTTAGGTCCAAGCGTCCTTGTCAAATACAATTTGCCTAGCTCACATTTACCACTCAGCTCACTATCAATATCTGCCCACTGGGATTCTAGTCATTCAAACACTATCCTTACAACATCATCATCATTTAGCTGACGATTAGCAAAAATCCACCTTCCCCCCGAGTCCCCCTTTCATTTGGGTCAAGTCAAAGTCAAGGTTTATTGAAAATACAGGTGTAGAGAAAGCTGCGCACCACACCTTTGCAACCAGGAACATATTTAGAAGCATGATCCCTATTTTCATACATAAATGCGAGATTTGCATGGCTGTGGAAGAAAACGCAGGGCACCATGAATAAGACTGTTGTTGGTGGAGAAGTAGAACCGAGGGAGAGATTGTTTTGCATATCAAGAGCCACAAAGGCTGCACAGGTGTACAAGCAGGACTATCTGAAAGACTTTCCCAAATGCTCATTTTCCATGCAAGGAAAACTCGAGTTTTAATGCAAATTTCAGAGAGAACGCCAGCCTGGTCGGTTCCCTTTTTCCCTACCGTCTCGTCTAGCGTGTGACAATATCCCACAGTAAGTACGTGCCGCAGAGAGAGGTCGTTTTTTTCACCTTTCGCGGTGCAGAGGGACACTTCATGCCGAGGGTTTTTGTACAAAATTTTCTCTTCTCCACCTGTCACACTGCGAGGCATGAAATTGGAACCCTCGCCGATTCAGCAAGTCGCTCTTTCTGCCAAATTTAGCATCATCAAAGTTCCACCTTGCGAGCTCCTCGTGAATGAATATACCCTCTGTTGTGCTGATCGTTTGATGTTAATCTAGTCTGTCAATGTGCTTCCTTCTCCCTTCTTTTTGTCGTCAGGCCCTGTCGTTTCTTTCTCTCATTCGCTTTCCCACTTTCGCCGCCTTGTGTCTTTCATCCTCTTCGAGTTTACTCACCCCTTTCTTTCCCATTACCAACTTGGTAATGACATAATTGTCACATTCCTCATGGTGGAATGAGCAGAGGCCGTAATTAAAGGAGCTTCATTAGTTGTCTTCAATGCACTTGTGTTGCGCTTGCTGTTTTCTTTCAAGTTGTTTATCCTTCATTCGACTCCTCCTCCAGTTGCACTGTCTCAATATGCCATCATTTTTCTCCTAATTACCGCTCTGTTTTTCTTAGCCGGACAATGCGACGAATGAACACAATCGAGGCCATTTGCATAGACGGCCTGAGATTTCTAAAGCTTAAAAGGTTCCCAGAAAAGACAGGATCACCTCTTCCTCCTGTTGTCTCTCATTGTCCCAGATAGAGCTGCCAGCAAAATGGCAAGTGTTATATTTTAGCCGAAGGTGTTTGTGTGTGTACTAAGCAGACTTGATCACGCCTAACAGGTCTGGTTAACTGCTCTAAGGGAACATCATTTGATTATATTGCATAGCTTAATAAGCACAAGAGAAGGATATTTTCTTAAGGAAATTAAAATCTTGTTCTCTCACGCTCATGTCATTTTTTTTAAGCATTTTTATGCGATAAAAGTTCAAATTATTATACTCCTTTAAAAACTTTACATTGTACTTTCTGAAGCTATACTATAGGGTTGTGTAAGACAAGTGCCAAAATTTATGTCAAATATCATACTCCACTTTGCATATTCAAACTGACATGTCTTATTTGCTTACATAAAAGCGTAAACGTTTTTTTCCTTAGCACAAAAAAGCAACATGAGCGCGAGTAAATATAGTTCCGTTTTTGGGTATCCTGTCCCCTTAAAATCTGTGGCAGAGCATTTAATATTAAAGCGCACACAGAAAGGCGAACACCTGTTAAATCTCGCCGCACAGTTAAGCATTGTTAGCCAAAGTGGCGTTTCCTGGCCTTGTAATTGTGGCATCTGGTTCTCAGGAGCCGTCTTCACACTTACTGTATCACATCACAGGCACCATTGAAGAGTTGTAAGAGGGGTGGGGTCCACGGGCTCCGCTGGGATAAGGAGACATTTTTATGACAGCTCTGGGAAGGTCTCATCTTTCGCCCACAAAATAGTTCAAGGCTCTTCTGTCAAACCCCCCTGAGTGCCTCCCCCCGACTTGCCCCAGACCCGCCTTGACTTCGGTCCTTGTAGCCTCCTCCCATGAACCGGCTGAGGAGAACACAGAGGAGGCTCAGTCTCTCCTTCTCTTTCTTTGCTCCCTGTGATCTCTGAGCCTTTTTGAAAAAGTGTTGGTGGCCATATCCCCACAGCAGAACCAGACAGACCTGCTTTGACTTCAAGAGTTCTCGTATGGGTATCTTCAGGCTATCAGGTGTCCCTGGCTATTGTCGTGATGGATGAAAGAAACTTTGGGACATGAAAATAATTTTTTGTTGTGTTTGTTTGTTTGCATATCTTTCATGCCCAGTAATTCGTTTTGTTTGCGTGCTTAAGATACAAGATACTGTTCTATAAATTATTTGAAGAGAGTGTATAATTTTTGCACCACTTGTATAGTGAATTTGCAAAATAATCATAAAATTAAATAAATAAACAATAATTAAAAATCAATCAATAATAACAATATTATTAATAATAATAATGTTTTAAGCAGGTTTGTCTGAGAGAGTGTATAATTTTTGCACCACTTGTATAATTGATTTGCTAAATAATAATACAATTAAATAAATAAATAATAACAATAATTAAAAATCAATCAATAATAACAATATTATTAATAATAATAATGTTTTAAGCAGGTTTGTCTGCCTTTGTTTTGCAAACAAATAATCCCGCCCCAAACTAATGTCATATAAACAGAGCAATGCTTTAATAGCATATCAGTGTTAACACTTTCGCGAAAAACTACCAAAACGCCCATTTTCAAACAATTTTAACATGGCAAAACTCATTACACTCATCACCTCTAAAATGTCTACAAGACAAGCACAGCGTGTAAAAGATGTAAAGTAAGACGCTCTGATCACACCCATTCTGCACCTCCAAAAAGCTCAATTAGCCAACATTCAACACGTCCCCCTTTTCTCCAGGTTTCTCTTCCCTTTTGTTTCCTCGTCCTCTCATTCGTGTCTTGTCCATGCCTGGTGTGACCTACCCCAAAGGCCTACATTATTAATTGTCCTTTGGAGACAGGGAAAAGTTCAAAGACTGTGCGGATGGTCCCTTTACTGCGACCGTCTATTGTCTAACATTCATCTCCCTTTACCCTTGTTCCAGGAGTGTATTATCTCCCTTGCCTCATGAGAAGAGAAGGTTATCAATAAGCGTGTAGAGAGCTGCCATCATGACTGCCAGGAGGTCCTGGCCTCCCAAGTCCACACATAGCTCCCCCACGGAGGGCTAGTTTACTGTTGTTTATCTTTGCGCTACTAGCTTGAGCCTTGCTACAGTATACATCTTAGGAAAGGGCTCTGGTTTCAGTTCTTCCTCTCTCTGACCTAACACTGACCTGCGCTGTGGTCTGCCAGCTCACGCTCCCATTATAACGCCACTCAAAGCTATGGACAGTGCTTAGAGATAGCGGTGGCCGTTTGAAGGCTAAGTTTGGGATAGCTTTAGTTTTAAATACTGTAGCATGGTGTAGTTTATTAACCAACTAGAATTACTGCTTTTTTATATCTACGCGAGTGAAAACCAAACTAAAGTACAAAAGTAATTTATTTCAAAACAATAAAAAGTTTTAAAACAGGTTTCCCCCAGACAGATCTGAACATTATAAACATTTCCGCCCCACAAATTCGGACTGCATCGGTTAAACCAGCATTGCATCAGCCGACTGGTCAAGACACATAAACAAGTAATATCTTGACCATAAATTCGTAAATGTTTTTTTTTTGCTTTTACATTTCTTTTGTATATTTATCTTTTTTTTTATTTGTTTTTATATTGTCAGGCTTGGGATTCTATAACCGCCACAGTGTTAATAATAATAATAGTGCAATAAGATAAATATGGCTGGCTTATTCTTTTATAAATATTTAATCTCTCATATTAGACTGTAGTAAGTATTTGTACATTAAAATAAATACACACAAGGGAATCACAACAAAGCGGTTTATCACATTGCATGTTGTCTGCAGAAGTACCTCAAGCACCCCATACATACTGTATATAGTGCTACATCATATGTAAATTTCTTCTCATTTCTATTCTATTCTATTTTTATTTTATTAATAACAACGTTAAAAATGTGTTTGTTTATTTTATTTTATTTTTTAAGTCAGTTGTAACATTTAATACACAAAAAATACACATTCAACAAGCAGAATTCCGAAAGTTATTTTGAGCAGCATTCTGTTTGGAGCAAAAGTATTTAACCCCCTCGAATGAAAGTCCTGAATGAAATCGGAGCGAAGTCTCAAGACAAAGTCTGACTTGGTGCCCATTGTATGGCAAGCTCACATGCAGCTGGGATGGCACCCCCTCACAATCAGTGTTTTGTGGTGAACCCTGAGCCCGTCATGTGATATCAAGAGTCATGTGGTCAGATGATGTAGACTATTGTCTTCAAGGGCTCTTGGGTCACGATCATCTTCCTCTCTCTCATTAGATCATACTGTCTGATGGACTGACACTGACAATGACAACACTTATTGTACAGTACAAAACGACACTGCTTTTAGAAGCCTTAGTGTAAAATATTTAGAATATTAAATGAGCAAACTACAAAAAAAGAGCAATTACAATTGATACTACACATATTTAAAAATGCTAATAGTACATAATAATACAAATATAATTTGACATAATTAACAGTACTCTTCATCGGTTTAGTAACGTGCTGTGAATATTTACAGCCTTATGTTGCATGTCCTCAGTGTTGAATCAATTCATCATTGGAGAGCTGATTGATAGGAGACTATAATGTGTTTCCTCTTTCTTCACTACAGCTTCGCTATAAATGTCACGCTCGGCAGCTCGCTGTCACACTGAACTGTCCCCAGCCGAACGTAATAGAGCGCTATGAAAACAAACTCCCGTCATATTAGCTCAGTTATTACCATGTCTCACGTCAGAAGAGCTCCTCTAATCTGGTTATAGGACGACACTTGGCTTCTGTTCCCATTGCGCCTGCTGACAGAATAAGCTTTCATACTTTTTATGTCTTTATTGAATGAACCGTGATGGCCGTTTGGCTAATAATTTGAAATTGGACTGGCAGATGCTGTGTTCTTTACATGAATCATGTTTCCCCGATACCTGGCGGTTAAGGAAATATCAGTTTCTTGTTATCAGGGTTTATTCCTGTCTCTGTTGATGGGATCACAAGCAAGGTCTATGTGATTTCTTCTCATGCTGCTCTTGTGGGAACTGAACTTCCTCAGCGGGTTGGTTAATCATTAGTGGAGGTGACCTGAGAACTCTACAGTACAACACATTATATTCAATGGCCTTCACCGTACTTACCGAGGGACAGTATAATCATCGTGCCATCAAACTTGCATTAAAGGAGACAAATATTCTGTTTGTGAACTACAAAAATACCAACGTCAACAAGGTGTTTAATCATTTCCGATGTTGCTTCCTACCTACTTGAACACCTTGTGGAATCTTACTGTGTACTTATTTTTTAAAGGGGTAGTTCACCCAAAAAATCTGTCATCTTTTTACACACCTTCTAGTCATTTCAAACCTATATGGCTTTCGTTCTCATGCAGTACACAAAAGAGGAAATTTTGTTGGTAACCGAATAACGGCGGTACCTATTGACTTGCACTGGTTTCATGTCTGTATAATAGAAGTGAATGGGTACCGCCGTTGTTCGGTTACCAACATTCTTCAAAATATCTAATTTTGTGTTCTGCGGAAGGAAGAAAGTCATACAGGTTTGAAATGACAAGAGGGTGAGTAAATGATGACAGAATTTAAATTTTTGGGTCAAGTATCACTTTAAATGCATTGAAGCGATGTATATTGTAAAAGGGACTTTGGATGACTAAAATAAATAGGTAAATAAACAAATAATATCTATATATTTAAAATAATTTAAAATAAATAACATGAAATAGGGGACGCAATCAGAGTTATTTTTACCCAGAATGTCTGGTGACGGCGGTTAAAAGGGACTCAATGCCAAACCGCTTTAGGCACACTATATCCCATATTACTCAGAGAGAAAGAGATAGATATTAGATAAGTCTGTGAAGTGCTTTCAGGCGTTTGTGTTTCATCCTGGCAAAATGACTTATTAATGGTCACTGAGTTGTGTGACCCATCCCAACGGTCATGGTGGGCTTTCCAAGCCCTCCAGTCTTCAGTACCAGCCAAAGAAAACTACACATAAATTAGAGATAGTGGTGCACAAGATGAAATATTCCCTTCAAAATATAAATCACAATAAAACGTGACCTAAACAAACATGATGCCATGCGTTTGTCCATAACCACAACTAAGAAGATACTTGATGCCTAACTTACGATTGTGAACAACTAGATTTCGGAGCCGGAGATTTGACAGGGTGAGGTTACAATTGTCACAGCTAGTTGGGAGAAAAACACGGAAGAGTTTTATCACTTGGCACTTTATCGAAGTACGCCTGGTGTAATACGAGTTTGTCTTGACGGCATATCAAACCTACTCAAAGAACACCATGTTGGAAAATAGCATCTAATGGGTATTTTCGTACCGAGTGCACGGAATGAACTTGACCGTGTCTCACCAACAAGCGTCACATGCTTCCTGCCCTAAAGTGTGACATTGTGACGCTGAATATCCACTTTCTTTAATTGCCTCTCAGCGTTAAGTGTTGGCTGCCATGGGCTGGAATTCTGTTGTCATGAAGGGACCTGTGACAGAGCATAAACAGGCCTTTGAGTAGTTTTCAAAGGGCCTTCAAGAACTCCTTCCTCTTAAAGATAAGTTCCCGGTGTGGCACAAACTGAGAATCAAATAAACAACCTTTACGCAACGCTCTAGCAATCGAGCTATGGTAACGCAACTACACGAGCTCCCGTGTTTTCCACGAGCGTCCAGACTCTTTCCGTGTTCTCCCATGTCACCTTGCGTGCAGTCTGCTCAGTGACACCACCGGTGATTATGTCATTATTTTGCTCCAGGGGGTTCGAACACATCTGCAGCACTCGTGCGTGGCTTTCTCCAAACCCTGGCACATCTCCCACACGCCGCCCTGTCTGTCTCTCCCTCCCTCTTCTCTTCATTAGTCTCGGTGCCAGATCCTTTCTTCATCCAGACAAGAAAGACCCAACTCCAAGCTGCCTTTTCTCCTCCTCCTGCCTGCTCCCGTCCTGAGGCCATTCTGTCCTCCCTCTCCCTCCTCCTCCTCCTCCAGATGTCCCTCTTTCTCGCTCACCCTCCCTCGAACGCTCTCTTCTTTCACGGGGTTCGACTGCAATTCGAGACAAATGACTTCATAACCTTTAGCCCAGGCAAGCTTGAACCCGGACCCTCCTCTAGGTCAGAGATCCGCTGCCCCTGAATTTGAAGTGCACATGTCGCTGTGGCATTGTTTGCTTTAGGAAACATATTTCTAAGGTGGAGTTAATAGGATAGTTCACCCAAAAATGAATTTATTTTCATTATTTATTCACCCTCGTGTTGAACCCGTACAGCTTTTTTTTCTTTTAATGGAGCGCAAAAGAGAAATTACGAAGGATGTAGAATATGAAATTAAATGGTAAACGTTTCATGCTTTAAAAAGGACACAAAAAACACCAGAAAAGTGTAATAAAAGTAGTCTATGTGACTTATATTCCACGTTTTAACAGTGTGTTATGAATAGACCAGAAATTCACATTAAAATTAAAATCTTGAAATTTTGAACCTTGAAATTTTTCAGCAGTGGTCACCATTCACTTTAATACTTTAGAAAGAACATTTCTGCTTTGAAAAATTATTTTGTGTTCTACTAAACACAAAGAATCATGCAGGTTTGGCATGACATGACAGAATTTTCCTTTTGTGTGTACTGTTTCTTTAAAACGTTTTCACTATCCTTATAAAAGCATCTAGCCATAATCAAGGCTCTTGTTAATAACGCTTGTTTCAGTGTTGTCTTCAGTGAAAAACAAAACTCAGAATGACCTTATTTAAAGGTGAGAGCAAATATATCCCCACACACACATTTTGTGCCAGCGTGCCTTGAGAAATGGGCATATGGTGCTTGCTCAAAGTTTTCTTAAGTATGAAAAATAGATTTCATCAAGGCCAATGCAGAATCAGCAGCGCCACGCGTATGTTTGTCCAGAGAACCGACGCCGTGCTTCAAGGTTGCCAGGACAGTTTGTGAGGCTCAGTTGCATCACAGTGGCTTTTGAAAGAATCTTTATCAGAGAGGGAAACACGCAATCTGTTTGCTTGATTGACACGCTAGCCAAGAGTTTATCAAACGGCAAGGTTTTGCTTTCTGCGCGCTATCGATTAGCTGGAGCCGAATGTCCAGCGTTCGGTTAAACGTTTCTTGTTCGACGGGATGTTGTTCTTTTGAAGTTCAGACTCTAGACGGGCGGTGATAGAGAGAAATCGAGAGGCAGTGGGCGGGTGGCTGGTGAGTGGGGTGGACTCTTATCCTTTCAGCCCCCTGGCCTTGAGACTTATTTGCTCTGTCAATCCATTATCTCCTGAAAAAACCAAACCTCATGCTCTACTCTTCTGTCTTTTCTAATGCGTCTTTCTCCCTCTCAAAGTTTATTTTAGAATGGCTGGTTTGACAGAAAATTCAACAGCTAGTTCATTATAATATAATTTCGCCGCTGTCTTTCTGAAACCTCGTATCTCCATATTTCGTGATTTTTGATTATTGGCATAAATTTGTCACCCTTTATGTTTCGCAGATATATAACTAATGAAAAAGATTAAAAAGTGCTTGTCAACTTTGAAAACACAGTATTTAATTATTACTATTTGTTTCCTTTTCTTGCGATTATGCACATTTGAGGTTTCGGAAGGACAGCAACTATATTCATTTTAATAATTGTATTTGTAGATTTACGCCTGTTTCAAAGTTAAAATGACACGTACTTAGAGATTTTTTTCCTTAAACAGTCTCTGAGAAATCTTACTGGGCAGCAGGTGAATTTATCACCTTTGACTCAACGGCTCAGACTGAGCAAATACAAGCGGCAGAAACAGAATCGCCAATATCACGGGAGCCGCAATGAAAAGGAAAGTAGACTCTTCCCCTATAATGATTAACTCTGGTGAGGAAACCAGAAACTTCCCCTCAAGCAAAAACTACTAGCAGGCACAGAGAGCGAGCCCGAGCTCTCAGTTCCCCACGCTGTGGCCTTCTGAGACACAAAAGTTTCACAGATCAGGTCTTCATCTGCCGCGCTCTTCCATGACATTTCCCACACATGCCCCTCCTCTGCCCATGCAGTCCTTGATTTGTATGGCAGTTATCAGGAGGTAAGTCTCTCCTCGATCAATATTTGCCCAACAAACAGATTAGATTTGGGGCAGTTTGTTTAGAGGGTCCAAGTGCATGCACACCGGGGTGAATGAATGCTGGTTGAAGTACCGGGGACTGATGATCACAGCTCCTCTACACGTCTCCCACCCCGGCCCCGGCCCCTCCCCTTTCACCTCTTGTCTTGTGTTTCTCAGTGGAGGGGCGATATAATATCCCTCTTTTCATAAGGCGGTCTGTGTGTCCTCTCATCCTTTGCAACGGTAAAGCTGAGGATGCACTGCTGCCAGAAAACTGATCAAGCCGGAGGGCAGGAACCGGTCGCCAGTTACTGTTATTTGTAATGATACTTAAATGAAAAGAAACGTAATTACAAACCTCGTTCTTAAGTGGTTTTGGGTGATCCAGAGAGTGAAGAATAAGCATGGCTAATCCTAATTAGATTTTTGCTTTTATGAATCCATCAATTGTTTTAAAGGGATAGTACAACACAAATGAAAAATCTGACATGAAGGGATAGTTCACCCAAAAATAAAAAAAGATTTCATCATTTATACACATCATGTAATTCCAAACCTGAATGACTTTCTGTCTGTTGCAGAACACAAAGGAAGATATTTTAAAGATTGTTGGTAACCAAACAATTTTAGACTCCATTGACTTCCATTGAATGCACACAAAACCACACATTTCTCAATAGATCTAATTTGGTGTTCCACAGAAAAAAGAATAGTGACAGAATTTTTTATGTCATTCCAAAACGTTTTGGTTTTCTTTCAAAATATGCACCACATAAGAGATTGGCAGGATGTCTCCAAAATTACCAGAAAAGCGAGGAAAGTCTCTATTAAAATTCTGCCCTTTTCAAGTTCAATTTGTACTACTTTAATATGCTTATGCATATTGAAATTGATATTATATACAGTATATTGAAAACACTTACTAAACTTGATGTGTACATAAATAAGTTTGGAGAGCTATGAAAGACAAGAACATTTTCAGTGAACAACCCAATACAATGTCGGTTTATCCTACAAAGAACTTGAAGGCTTCCACTGACCTGGATTATTGTGCAGTCACTGTTTTATTTTTATGTCATTGACAGCCTCTGGTTCACCATTCGTTGTATGTTAAAGAGAAGCATCAAATTCTACTCAACTTCTCTTCTTGTTTACCACAGAAGAAACTCTTAACGGTTTGAAATGACATGGGCTAAATAAAGCACTAACTTTTCCT
Organism: Triplophysa rosa; assembly: GCF_024868665.1. Classification (NCBI taxonomy): domain Eukaryota; kingdom Metazoa; phylum Chordata; class Actinopteri; order Cypriniformes; family Nemacheilidae; genus Triplophysa; species Triplophysa rosa. Next base: position 12,716,030 of record NC_079899.1, read on the forward strand.
TTAATGGCTCAAGTTGTTGCCTGTGATATTAAGATATTAAAGTGACACATTACCACAGATCGCAAAGTGACAATCTCAACCCGGAACTGCTGTAAATAATTGAGTAATCACTTACGCTTTCACACTTTCACATCACCCACAGCCAAGAACCAAAACACCATGTGACAGCACACACAAAACACGCCGTACACGTAGCGTTTCCTTTATTAGCATTCATTTTCTCTGAGGGCTCAGCGGGCCATTTAAACAGAGCCCCGTGTATTTTTCCTCTCAACTTCACTGAATCAGGAGTCCTAAAGAGAGCATATGAAATATTGATGTGGAATTGTCTGCCGTGCGATTCAGCTGTGTTTACCGCACAGCAGAGCGGCCTTAGAGGCTTAGCCCACACAATAGCCGTAACAAAAGAACAACAGCTGATCCGTGCACGGCGTGGAGGTGACAAAACAGTTAAAGCATGCTGCCGGCTATGGGCAAGCAGTCAGCAAATGTAGACAAAAGGGTTTGTGACAAGAATAACTCTCTCTCTCTTTCTCTCTCTCTCTCAAATGTGTCTTCGCCTCGCTCTCTCTCTCTCTCTCTCTCTCTCTCTCTCTCTCTCTCTCTCTCTCTCTCTCTCTCTCTCTCTCTCTCTCTCTCTCTCTCTCTCTCTCTCTCTCTCTCTCTCTCTCTCTCTCTCTCTCTCTCTCTCTCTCTCTCTCTCTCTCTCTCTCTCTCTCTCTCTCTCTCTCTCTCTCTCTCTCTCTCTTTCCAAGGCAAGCAGTCAAGAGGATCCAAAATACCAATACCCTTTTCTCCTTGACATTGTCTTCTTCCCCAGTCAGCATTTTACTGCCCTTTTATGGTAAAAAAAAAGAGTTGGAGAAATTCCTCACAGGAATATTCTTAGCTATGCAGCACTCCTGGGCTTTACCCTACGCTAAAGTCAGAGACTACGCAAAGGAATCGCATTTTGATGCCCCAAAGAGAATATGGAAACCTATTAGCTATGAAACCTTCACATTTGCAATAAACAGGTGCGCACACCTGCATCACACAAAGAGGAGTGTTAGAAAGAGATCGAAGTCCCTTTGGAGACCACACAGAGCATCTCTGGGAAAAGATTTTGTCAGAGATGTTTGTTTTATCAGACATGAAGATGATCATGTTCACCTAATCATTTGCTACTAATATGTTTCTCTGGATTAAAACGCAGAGGGCAGATATGACTGAAGCGGTCTGTGTGCCAATTTGACCCCAGCCAAATATAACAAAAGTTTCAATGAAAACAGCCTCAAAAGATTCATAGCGTTTATTTGTGTTGTAAATGTGGGCTCTCAAACATGAGTAATGTATCATTCTTCAAAACAGACATTTAAAGTTTTCTTATGATCGTAGAGAAGTCTCATCTCATTTTTGAGCTATTAAAACAGCCTCAAGGTTTCTCATACCCCAAGCAAAAGGTCTCAAAAAAAGTGGGAAAAAAACAGAGGAGAGGGTTGGTTGCGAGTAGGGGTGCTGGGGAGGTTGGATATCTATAACCTTTGTAATCCCCCCCACCCTCTCTTCTCTTTTTCTTTCTCACCCCCTCCATTCCATGTGACATTCATTCATCAGCCAAGTGCGTTTGGCAAGCCCTTCGCCTACGAGCGCCGTCCCAGTGACCACTAACCTTGGTATGTCCTGACGCTTGTGATGAGTATCTGCAGGACACAGAAGGCAAACAGGCTGCTATGTCAGGCCTTTATTGTGTACTGCCGAGGCTAGGGACAGTCAGCATAATCAAACAAATGACCCCTGAAGGCTGTGCCCCTCGGGGAGAGAAGAGAGAGAAGGAGACACAGTTCTGGCCAAAAGCACTTGGGCAGGATTTTTTTTGTATCTCCTTTTCTCGTCCCCTCCCTTCGTATGATCTTGCCCCAGGAGAAAAAAGGCAGAGGAGGGGGAGAAATGACTGTACTGGAGTGTACTGTACGTAAAAATCTCACCCGCTCGAGACGGACGTCAGCTACGATACTCGATCAAGCCGTCAGCTACACTCCGACGCATCGCACCATGTAGTTTTACTGCCGTTTATAAGTCTTGGTATTTATAGCCACACTATAATTTAATGCTGCATCACGACGAGAAGTCGAGCTCTTATGATTGTGGTGGCGGAGTCAAACATCTTAAGCTAACTCACCGGTCAAGGCCTTCCAGACAAGGGTATGGCTTTGATGACAGGATATTTAACACACTTAATGGAAAAAAGGGAGCTGGGGATGGTGTGGGTCGCATGGATGAGATTCTTTGTCCAGACAACTGCTCACCTGGCAGGGTCTTTGAGGAGCAGTCAGATGGTGATTGATGGCACCCATGCCAAACTAAGCGCTCATCCTCGTCCACGGGAGAGGACTGTGCTGATAAAACCTTGCAGGGGATAGTGTGTAATATGGTGTCGTGCAATTTTTTTGAGTTAGCGCGTCTAAACGCTACGGTTTACACTGTGTCAGAGAAAAATCGCAAGGACGTAGAGAAAAAACGTAGAGTTTGTGCCATTTACTGTCCTTCTGAAACCTTGTATCTCCATATTTCGTGATTTTTATAAATCATTATTATTAGTCACCCTTGAGGTCACTGGGTCTTTCAAATATCGGACCAATAAAAAGTATTAAAAAGGGATTATCAACTTTAACAACACAAAAGTACAGTGTTTTTCCCGAAAAACAGCAAATTTGGACACACAAGGTTTCGGAAGAACAGCGACTATATACATATTTGGCCAACATACAACGCTTTCATAAATCCATGTGAATTATACACATCGTCTGCTCTCCTCTTTCTCTAAACATTAACATTTGTAGACGTTTGGGTCCTTATTTGGTCCTCAACCTTTGTGTTTTTTGTTGTTGTTGTTGTTTTTTGCGCCTGCATGCTACTTCCCCATCTGTGTTTGACCGCGTGGGTGTTAGCGAGCGTGTGTGTGGCACAGTATGCACCATGTCTGGGAAGCGTCTTGTCTAGCTGTAGGGGAGGTGACTTAGTTCTTTGCCTGGCTAATCATCGCCATAGTGTTAGCGTAGAGCGACTGTCACTGGTGCTAAAGAGATCACAGGGCCAGTCTACAGTACGCCCCCGGTCTTGGCCCTCTCGCACGAACAACAGACTCTCTGTGGCTCATGCTGGAGAGGATGTGTTCTGGTTGTAGGAAGCAAACTCCTTGGTTGTGTCCTTCTGGCTGTTATTGTTGTTGTTGAAAGAGCTGCGCTGTGGGGTTTAGAGGTTTGCACAGACCTTGTGCAAGAGCACTTACGGACAATATAGCCAGCCTAATGTAGCCCGTATTCTATACATTTAAGTACATTCATCTCGTATCCTTGAATTCCTTCTCTTATTAGGTGTTAAGGCTAAAACTATATTTCAGTGCGCAAGCAATAAAACCGTGTGTCAGTAAAAGTTGATAAGCAGTAATGTTTTATTGGCCACTGTCAGCGGCAAGATGATCTTCTTCCTTGCAGAAGTGGAAGCGTATTGAAACAAAGACATTTTATGAGACTTTGCTTACAATCTTATGTCAAATAAGGGGAAGTCAACAAATTATGTTTCGTTCCCTCTAGGAAGTAATCTCGAAAAGAGGAACGGCTCAAGTAATGTTTAACCCAATGAGTTCCTCTTGGTTACAACCTCATGAATTTTTCCAAGTTCTGAAATCCAACCGCTGCGTGTGATGGTTTGCCTAAGTCCAATGAAAAATGCTTTGTTTCTTGTTACATGTAAAAGAAATGTTTTAGTCAAGTCGTACAATGTTACAGTTAGACAAAACACTCAATGATAATTGATAGAAAAGACCTAAAATAATTTACTTTTATGATGAATGTTGAAGTGTACCACCCCAGCGCACGTATTCAGGTTAGCTGAATACGTGCTAACGAGTTACAGCAACTGAAACAAAAAGGAATTCATGTAGCGATGATGTTTGGGGCTTTTCTACACGTCCCTTTGGACTTGGCAGCCTACACGGATTCTGGCAGAAGGGCTTTGGGTTCCTGAAGTGTCTGCATCCCCGTCTCTTCTGATCCTCTACGCAAACCCTCATTTGACCCTTTTCTTTAGTTTTCTTGTGTTTTCTTCCTCGAATCAGAGACTTGGGATTGAAACGTAATCCGTTTATTAATGTCATTGTCTCCTTGTGTATCAGCAGGTTCCGGAGCGATTCCTGGAAGTGGCACAGATCACATTACGGGAGTTTTTCAATGCCATTGTGGCAGGCAAAGATGTTGATCCTTCCTGGAAGAAGGCCATATACAAGGTCATCTGCAAGCTGGACAGCGAGGTCCCAGAGATTTTCAAATCTCCCAATTGTCTGCAGGAGCTTCTTAATGAGTAGTGATTTCAATTGCTTACCAAGTATAAGCCCTTCTTTTCCCGAATCTTTATGAAGTAAGAGGTAGCATTCCTATTTTTAAACCCCAGCTACTTTTGAATGACTTAGCTGTTAATTTTTTTGTGTTTTTTGGGGGGGAGTCTATCAAATTGATTGTTTTGACTGTATTCGATCCCCCTCCTATCCTTGCCTTTGATATGGGCATTACAATGTTTACCACATGATGGTTAACAAACGGAACTGACGCCCTGATTTTTCTCTCTTTTATTGGTCGTTTTGTTGAGAGTTTTGTTTTACCCTAGGATGTTTGCCATGTGTGATGGTTTTACTATTGCTGAATACGACTTGCATTTGTAGCTTGTATAGATGTAATTATTATTTATGATTAATATAATTATTACCATTAATGTTATTAATGCTTGCTGCAAAAAAAGGAAGGAAAAACAAAAAATCGACATGTGATATTCTTGTTTCTCATGGCAATGCTACATAAAATAAATTATTCTTTGGACAAAAAAATAATACTAATAAAAAGGGGTATACATTTTCTATGTGGGGAAATTCATATATATGATATAAATATATATTATATTTGTTGTTATTCTTGAAAGAAACACCATTAAGTGTTTTTTTTGTTTGTTTAGCCATTCAAGCCATTCTGTCTTGGCTAGGGTCCAATGTTCGTGTGTTTTGTGTCCACATTGATAGCACTGGCTCTAGGGAGGGAGGCCTAGTCGTAGGTTTTTCCTTGACGGAGCAGCCTCTCCTGTAACTAAGCAACATGGCCATTTCATACTGGGGCAAGCCAGTGCGGCACAAAAAGATGGACGCCTTCCCACTGAGAAACCATTCTCGCTCATAAAAAGCACACTGTCAAAATTGCTAACATAAACACACGCGCATACAAACAAATACCAAAATACACATCCCTCTCATGCGTATAACACTCAGAATTGTTGGGGTTGATTTTCTCCACCTGCTAGCCTGGAACACCTCTATAATTGGACTGTAAATTCTGTAGATTATTTTGAATTTGGTGCACAATACAGAGAATAATTTGAGCGTGGCACAAACTGAAACTTTATTTTTTCTTTCTACTTACTGGATTGTACATAATTTGTTAGACATGTACAGGTTTGCTTAATATTCACAATCATGAATGGAGCTATGGCAGTGTACAGTTTATCAGTAGTAAAATTTTCATGCGAGTTTCATGCTAGAGAGACTTTGTTTGAGGAGTTGTACATTTATATGACATAAATTCACTGAAGTTGTCTTTTTAAAAACATTTACACTAGTAAACCATTTCCATGACATGTCCCTAATAGCAAAGAAAAACTGTTTGTTAAAACAGTGTCCACTAAAGAAAATGAAGCCTTTAGACACAGAAATAAGAGTTGGCTGTAGAGGGCAAGAGCCGGATATGTGATCTGCTCTGGAAGAACCCGTGCCGTTTGCATTGGGCAAATCCAGCTGATGAATTGAAACGCAGGCCGGCAATTATTGTCAGCACAATGCCTTAAAAAACCTGCTGACTTCTAGATTAATGGGCACAAAAGAGCATGAGGTGCTGTCATACTGTCGCCAGGGCTGGCATCATCCACAGCCCCCGGACTAGCAAAAACGGCAAGCTTTTCACTATGCATTGTTAAGAGGAGGAAAACAAATCCTAAACAATGTTAGGAGTTGATCAAAGGAAGTGTTTGACCCTGTTCTATTCTCTAGTCTCTTTTACGTGCATGGTGAGATGAATAAACAGTTCTTTAAACTTGTAAGAGATTTTGTGTGTGTGGTATAGTGAGAGGCCCTAATTTTTATTTCATTGATGACATTTTGCAACATTTCTCAGCCGGTTGTGTCATGAGAGATTTGAAGTTATGCAAAAAATGTTGCTTAGTTATATTCGGCTGATGCTGAGTAAACCTCTGTACAAGCAGGCGTTGTGTATACTTTACACACTTAATGAAGCGTATAATTGCCTGTACCTGGATAACACCAGCTTTTCATACAAATTGTTATAAATAAATAAACATATAATGTTACTAAAACAATACAGTTTATGTAGTGCCATAGGCCATTATAAAATGTAAACTTTAGCACAAATTGAAATGAAGCGTTATATTTTCCTAATTTGAAACAAGATGCACTCAGCGAGCTTTTGGAAAATAACAGTACTTACTTTCATGGCCCCACTGTGTACCCAATTTCATTGGATGTTTAATACTTGTAAGACTTTTAACACGGCACAGAGACGGTGTGCAGAATAGGTGTGAGTGTGTGAGAGCGAGTGTTCGGTTTTGCATGTTTGTGTGAATACACAAATGATAGGATGTTAGTTTTAGTTCCCATAAGAAGTAAAAAAATATCTTATTTATTGTTTCTTTTTAATGTTTTGTTTTATTTGTATTTATCACTGTACTACATTATTGACCAGACCAGAGGCAGGTTACATTCAACATCTCAACTCTTTACTTGATGTAATTGTTATTGTATTTTTAGAAGTGTTATGATATTTTCAATGTTTTGAAGTTTGGTTGGCTGTCAGTCTGATGGTTTATTCATATTTTGCTCCCCTTCTTCTCAGCTCTACTTCAGGGTTGCAGTCAATATATTAATCCGCTAACAGAAATGAGACGGATCTGTTGTTACACATGGTCATTTGCTGTGTTGCTATGTGTTAGTCTAAAATCCTACAGTAAATGTTGCAGTTTAAGTGTACATTTCGCACTCCATTAAGGTCAATTGTTCTGGCAACCCTACACGCCAGCTCTCTGAAACATTTTATTTAGGTTGAGGTATACAGTACACATTCATCTCACCATTGGTCATTTATCATAATTTTAGCTATTTTGATGAAATTGAAAATCCGTCATGTGATCACAAATCTGTAAAGATCTGAATCAATTGCCAAACATGGTATGGGACTGTTTTTTATTACACTGAAAGAGAAGTTACAAAGAGAAAGAAAGAAACTTTGCATATGACTATATTTCTGGGATGGGAACACTTATTTGTATTGAATGCAATGTGTTGTACAAGAATCTTGACTCTTTGTAGATTTGATGCTGTATTTATGAGGTGTGTGCTCTCTGTAGGGTTTTGAACATGGTTTCACTGGCTTAAAGATGTGTGTAAATACAGACAAAAAATGAAACACTGCCTTTCTATGATTTAGCAATATGATGTAAATAGCATTGTTATGCTTTTTTGTATGAGATAATTCTTTGATTCTAGTGTAATTCCAGCTGAAACTGTTACGATTTTTATTTCCTACATTTTGAAGGATGCTCACAATGACTTATTTGATCTGTACACATACATTGTCAGCGGAATAGCATTATGGATTTTGTTGTCAATTTGTCATGCAGAAGTTTCATAATTTATTGGTTTAATTTATCATAATTTATTTGGTGATGGTGTACAATTTTGGTTTTTCTGGGGATGTATTGTAATATTATTTGGTAGAATGACACAACATAACGCCCTCCTAAGGTCCTTAACTCTGTTGAGACATAAAGAGACACTTATGTCCAGGTAGCCATTGTAATTTCAGACACTATAGTCAAAGACACTTGATGATGAAAAAAAGACAAAAAAATGAGAGAAAAAGAAAAATATGTACAACAAAACTTTTCATCTCTTGTTTGGAAGGTGGAACAAATGTGTATTTTGAAGTTTTTATTTCTAGTCACTTAATCAGACTTTTACCTTTTGCTTTTTACCACCTACAATACAGTAGTCAAAGTGCCTCGTGTGCCTTCCATCTCCTCGGAAACTGAATGTATGTGCAGTATATATGCAAGCTTGTGCAAAATAAAATCCAAGTCCTAGATCAGGTGTTTCCTTTTGCCGTTTATTAACATTTAGGTCAGCATGTTATATTTGGAAGATTTACAG